>NC_142934.1:96897414-96922414 GCF_046866305.1 Octopus bimaculoides | reverse complement strand
TTCAAACAGGGGAACAGATCCCTCGCAGTCAACTATCGCCCAATATCACTCACCTTCCACGTCATTAAAGTGTTTGAAAGAGTGGTATGATCAAGAACAGCTGACTTCCTGGAGATCCACAGACTCTTAATGCAAATCAGCATGGCTTTCACTGTGGTAGGCACTGTCCAACACAGCTGTTACACCACATTGAGGATATACTTAAAGCCTTGGGTACAGGTTCGAACTCTGATGTCATATATCTTTACTTCAGTGAAGCGTTCGACCTCAAATTTGGCAAATGTTGGAATCCGTGGAAAACTTCTACACTGGATTGAGTGTTTCCTGGCGAATAAAACACAACATGTTGTGGTCGATGGAGTCCACTGAGGCCCAGCAAAAGTCACCAGTGATGTCCCTCAGGGGACTGTCTTGGGCCCGCTCCTCTTTATAATCTATATAAACGACCTTTCCAGCGTCGTAAATCACTGCAAAGTGAAAATATTTGCTGATGACACTAAGCTCCAGAAAATCATCAATAAAGAAGAAGACGGAACCCAACTCAAGTCTGATCTATATGCTGTGAGTCAATGGCTAGACAAAAACAAAATGCAACTAAACAAGGGAAAATTTGAGCTGATGTATTTTGGAAGAAAGTCTATACTAAAACAGCCATACTCTCTTCCTTCTGGGGAACCCCTCACAGCATCTAATAATATCAGAGACCTAGGAGTAATTGTTGATAACAAACTCAGCTGGAGTGCCCACATCAACAATAAGGTCAATATAGCTCGTAGGATGAACTCCTGGATCTTAAGAACCTTCCGGTCCAGAGAACAAGGTGTCATCATTCCTCTTTTCTCCTCATTTTTTACGGCAACACCTCGAATACTGCTGTCTCTTGTGGTCTCCCCATACGAAACAAAACATCTCGAAAATTGAATCACCCCAGAGGGCATTCACTAAACGAATTAAGGGCATGACTGATCTCGATTACTGGGACCGCCTTAAAGCCTTGAAACTGTACTCTCTCCAGGGGTTGTGTTTATCATTTGTTCCCTCGCTTTGCCCTGTGAGTTCCAACACCAAAGTACCCTTATTCAATGGTACACTTAATTGGTCATCTGAATTAGCACTGCTATCTGACACTTTGGTTCCTCCAACCGAGGAGGTGGCCTTATTGTTATCATTTAGACCAGATCTCCGGTTTAGAAATGCCCTCTTCTAGCTGTCCCTTCAGTCTCCGAGCCCCTCTGAAATGACACGGATATTTTTTTACCAACCTCACTACAGGATGCATGTACAGACATACATATACTACACACATACGCACGCACGCACGCACGCACGCACACACAGACACACACACAAGAAATCGAATCCTACATCTTCAAGAGGTACAAATATTTGTCTTCTTTTTTAAATTAATTTTTGTTTTGTGCTAAACATATTTGTTGATAGGTATTTGTTAAAAGATGCATTGAACTTGTTCTTCTCGAAGCAGTAAGGCACCACCAAACATAACATAATATCGCCCACCCAGATGTTACGTTTCCATTGAATGACAGACGATAAACAATAACATGATAAACGTTGCTACATCGTGGATGTATTGTCAGACAAAAGGCTGCGTAATTCTTTTTCTTTCAAGGCCGGTTTATATTTGTACTTCACATACTTATTATTGTTTTCATTATTTTTAGATAAAAATAATAGAAAGAAATCCTTATTCATGTGTTATTCTTTTTGTTTTAGTAATTTCTTTCCTTTGCCGATATCCATCGTCTGTTTTTTTTTTAAACAAGAGCCACAAGTCTAAGTTATCAATGAATATAAATAAGATATCATTGGCATGCAACGACTACATATTCGAAAGCATCCTTTATGTTAGACAGACGTATATTTTTCTCTCAAAGTAAATAATTTCATATATTTTTGTGTTCGAAACAGCCAATTTTTTTGTATTATCTTCATTGAGACTAAAATATAATTATATGCTTCAACAATTAACGAATTGTTTCCTTTCTAAATTAATCGCTGTTTTACAGTTTATGCTATCTTACACAAGCGTGTTAAATGCCAGTGGAGCAGGTACTTAATACCGTTTATCTGGTGTAAAATAGTTCACAGCTGAGTTGAACTCAAGGTACAATACGAACATATCTTGGCTTTATTTCTTCGAAGTATTGTGGTCTATTTTTAAGAGTGAGGTACAATAAATCCTGAAATACGAGCTTACAAAACACACACACACACACACACACCCTGGAAGTACAGGAAATAGTAATTGACACAAGAATGTGGAAGGAAGGAAGCAAAATGGTAAAAAAAAAAGAGGGAGCCAGTCTAAAGCTGACTCCTCCAGAAGAACAGATGAACATCGTAGCGAGGAGGACGGTAGTATACAGGACGTTGTGTACGTCCTCGAAAAAGATAGAGTTCACCCCAACAGAAGAAGAGTGAGGGTTGGAAGAGTGCCCCCCACCCCCCGAGATCGAGGAAGAATGGTTGGTGGCAGCCATAACGCATGATATGAAGGAAGGGGCGAAAATCCTCAAGATAACGAGGACCCAAAAGGTCAATTGCTAGGGCTGTGGCCTCGAAATGACTATGCAGTTATCTTTGGAAGACTTGCATAGTATAACGGAGGAAATAGTACTCTCGGAAGACACTAAACTGCGAATAACAGTAGAAGGAAGACCACCAACATGCTTCCTATGCGGCAAAAAAGGGTACATGAAAGCAAGATGTCCAGAGAAGGAAAGCGAAGAGGAAAAGAAAAGTGAAGAAAACAATACCGAAGAGGTAGTACCAATAAAAGAGACAGATAGAGTGGAGGAACCTTTCCCAGTATAGTAAACACGAGGAAGAGAAAGGAATGGGTGAATTCTCCCCCAGACAATCAAAACAGACCAAAAGAGATTGTGACGGAAGAAAAGAGAAATAGGTGCGAAGCACCAACAGAAGCAGTAGTGAAAGAAGGCACACAATAAAAACAAAAACAAAAACAGCATTACAACAGGTAGAAAGAGGAAGCGTTTATAAAATTGGTTATGATGTGTCTGCACGCCCGGACAGATCAGGACGGGAGTCGAAGCAAGCAGAAGTAAAAAGGAAGAGATATAAGTGGCATTTGGTCATGTATACCAAAACTACAGAAATAGAGAAATAGATTGTAAAATATAAATCAGTAATAAGAGTAAATCTGCCGCCAGGAAAATACCCGGAAAAAACTAAAGGAATAGTTATAGATAGGGAGAGATTTCAGAAATTGAGAGATGTTTGGAGATTACATGGACCCGTTGGGGGTTGAAGTCGAGTTTGACGAGCTCCCACCGGTCGTGGGATTAGAAGATTTGAAACCCTTTATGAACATTTAAAAACAAGTGAGTAAAATTTGTGTCTCATTAAAAAATGAGGAAAATAGACTATTAAAAAGTTTAAAGGAAAAAGAAAAAGCTAAAAAAGAAAGAAAAAGCTAACAAAGAAAGAAAAAGACTGTAAGAACGTTTAATTGTAAAAAAGAAATCACGGTTTCGTCTCGGAGCGGAACTGAGAAAACCGTCTCATGCTCATTGTAATTTAATTCCTTTTATATTCCTCCTGTCATGTGTTTTTTGTTCCCACATGTCTGTTTATGTCCCCTCTGTGTTTAGGCTTTGTGCCTGTAATAAAGAAACAAGCTGGTGATTTTTGTTGGACTTTCCCGTTTCTGCCTTCGTGAGTTCGTTTTGTTGTACTTCTACTGTTTTTTGTACTGTTATTCCGTTGAATTGATGTTGAACCCGTGAAATTTGAACCTCGGCTGTTTTGTTAACAGTTATTTTCGTCCTGCAGGGCCGAAAATACTGTTATTGTTGGAGAACTGCGAATTTTTATTTTTACCCGATTGCAGGGTAAAAATTAGGCTATTTAAAAATTATTTTTGCGAAAGACAATTTTTTGGCAGAAATTCATTGGCAAATTGTGAAAACAATTTTGAAAATTTGTGTGTCCTGTTAAAGGAATTTTTGTATTAATATGGAATTTGACTGAGAGTCAATTTTGGACATCCCAGAGATGGAAAAGGCGAAAGAAAACGAAAAAGAAAGTGCGAAACAGGTTCAGAAAGAAAAAAAAAACAGTGTTTCAGTTACCATTGGCGGTAATATGGTAAATTTGAACTTGTCTATGGCGGAATTATTTAAATATCAGAATATGATAAAGAAAACAGAGACTGATACGAAATTTCTCCCTCCTCAAGATACACTACAGAATATAGCTGCCAAGACTGTGGTCTATAAGACGTACAGTCTTAAAGAAAAATGAAGTAATTGGACAAGAGGAGATGCGAAAGGCTTTTCACCAGCATTTCGCCTAGTTGTTCGGGGAGAGCGGAGGGCTGGATCATCGGGAGTCCCTAAGGGACTTCCTCACAGATGGGTCGTGACTCTCGGCACGAGAGGCGGAATGCTATGAAGGGTCGATTACGGCTACGGAGGTAGAAGAGGTACTGGGTGAGTGCGCCAGGGACAAATCGCTAGGGCTAGATGGTCTGCCCTATGAATTTTATTGTAGTATGCCGGACTTGTTCGGGCACTTGCTGGTCTGCGTCTACACAAACTGGCAGCAGAATGGGAGGATTCCCAGCTCTGTGAGTCGGGGAGGAGTGAAGCTGATCAGAAAAGATCCGAGTAAGGGGAACTTATCGGTAGTTTTAGGCTCATAACTTTACTTAATGTAGAGTTAAGGATTTCGGCCAAGGTGTTAGCTAAGAGGTTAGCGCCTATCGCGGAAAAACTTGTTAGGAGGGCGCAGACATGCGCCATCTCAGGCAGGTCGATTCAGGACAATCTCCATCTCCTGCGCTATACCTTAGACAGGGTGGGTAAATTATCCGGTAAAGGTGGGGCACTGGTCCATTTAGACCAGAATAAAGCTTTTGCTAGGGTAGACCACCAGTACCAGGCAGCAGTCTTTCCTTGAGGCAGTTGGGCTGGGTCCAGACTTCCGTGGCTGGATAACTGCCATTTATGGCGGCATCAAATCTACAGTTCAGATAAACGGTTACTTGTCGC
The DNA here is from genome assembly GCF_046866305.1 of Octopus bimaculoides. NCBI lineage: Eukaryota > Metazoa > Mollusca > Cephalopoda > Octopoda > Octopodidae > Octopus > Octopus bimaculoides. The sequence continues at coordinate 96,917,378 of NC_142934.1, read as the reverse complement.
TGCTGTTTAGGATCGAGCGCTCCGTTCGTCAGGGGTGCCCCCCTGTCTCCGCTTCTGTATGTACTAGCTCTAGAGCCATTGTTGCGGAGGCTGGAAAATTTGGGAGGCATCCAAATGAACTGGGATGTGGTAAGTGTGTTTCTGCTTACGCAGATGACATCACCATCACCATCACCATGACTAATGAAACTCTGCTACCTTGTGTAGAGGAGGCAATCAAATGTTACGAGGTGGTGGCAAGGGCAAAAATTAAGGAGCACAAGTCCTTCGGCTTGTGGCTCGGTACCTAGAGTAGCAAAACAATACCGTCGAATGTCGTGGGACATTGAACGGAAGGTCCTGTTAAGTTGCTTGGAGTCTGGTTTGGACCGGATCCCCAGACAGAGAAGAATTGGAGTGAGGTTGCAGACAGGGTGGCGGCTCTAATCCGGACCTGGTCTGGAAGGGCGCTATCCCTGAAAGGGAGGGTGGAGGTGGTGCAGGTATATATCACATCTGTTATCACCTACCGTATGACTGTTGTCCCTTGTCCTGATTCGTGGCTAAACAGGTTGGAACGCCTCCGCTTTCGTTTTTTGTTGAAGGGAAGAAAGCCGCTTGTGAGGCACTCTATCTGCTGCCAAAAACTGCTGAAGGGTAGATTAGGGATGCCGTGATTGATGATGTGCAGACATGTGCTGAGGCTGAGGCACCTCTGGCTATACCTGGAGGGTGACCAGGTATGGAATTCGCTGGCAGAAATATTCTTTCCCCGACTGGCCTCCTTGGAGGAATTCAAACCCTGTTTCATGAAAAGACGGAATCTGACTGATTGGCAAAAAGAGTGCCGACAGGCACTCGTGCTAATCCAGAAGGATTAGCCGGCAGTGGGAATACTACCTCGGTACCTTATAGTGGGCTGGTAGAGTTTAAGAGGGATGACGTCCTGAGAGAAGCTCTGGGACTCGATGAGGACCGACTAGCCAACCTGTTTAAAAGAACTTTCGGGTCGGGGCACCTGGACAATTACCAGAAAACCCTGACCTGGCAGTGCTACAGGAGCGCTTTACCGTTTCGTGATAAACTGTCTAGACATGGAATGTCTGTGCCATCGTCATGCCCAAGGTGCGAGCAGGATGATGAAACCGTCCTGCATGCCCTTGTTGTGTGTCCGGAGATTTCGGGCTTGATAATTGACGCGGAACACGTGCTGTCACATTTAGGAAGAGTACAGCTATCAGCTGAGTGTAGGATTAAGATTGTACCACCACCCGGACAGTCAAAGGTAGGTGAGGCAAGTTTGTTATGCACAGTTGCAGTTTTGAAAGAGTGTATATGGAAAACGAAGATGAAAGAAGTCGCGACGGGAACCTTCATCTCCGGCCCTGGTTTGCTGTACTATTTCAGATATCATCTGAAGAGCAAGATAGGGCTAGAGAAGAGACGCCTGTCGTGAAGCGTATACAGGAAAAGATGGAAGGATCTGGTGAGGAAGTTGGGCATGAATGATCCTGCTTAAATTCATAATAATTTCGTACGGTGTAGCCGGTGGACTTCCCGGTCAAAATCTGAAATAATTCATTGTAATTAACACTTATCACAAATATATATCATTCTATATTTTTAACTGCATAAACTAAACGAACTCACGAACATTATATGTTTGTAACGTCTTGTGCTGTCCCCTCTATGTTAGATCATTTGATCATAATAAAGTATCTATCACAATCTGGAGATTAACATACGCCGAGGACGGGTAACCACCCACAAACTCAAGCCCATGTGTATCACGTAAAGCTAGAGGTGGGAACGATGACCTCCCCTCGAAAATACTAATCGAACACAGAATGTGTGTCGTTAGCCTGCGGCTATAAACGTCAGTAGCACTGTCCTGTATTGGACGTCACAATTAGATTATAGATAACTGGACGAAATAAGGCTGCTAATCCCAGAAGGATTTGAATTTTGAACCTACATACTTGTGTATGGTAAAATAAAAAATTCTAATTCTTCTACCATCCTCCCACCTTATCTCCTTTTATTAATGATATAACCATTGACTTAGCGCTACACACGCACAGACACGGGTGTAGAACTCTATCAAGTTTATATTAATTTATCGACCATGAAAGAAATGGAAGTCAAACTAGTTAGGATTTGAACTAAGAAACGCAGACGGCCGTAACTAAATCTTGCAAACCATTTCAATGGACATTCTCATATTTCTGCCTCTCCGCCGCTTTCTTTCTCTTCGATTAATAATAAACTCTTACATTACTTCCCATTCTGTAATTAATTTTGTTCATGCGGAAAGTAATAATGCAATCTCGTTGTTGCTATGGAAGAAAGATCCAGAAAAATTTATTGCGTCTTCTCATAAACATAAGTGAAATACCAATAATGTATATATATATATATATATATATATATATATATATATATATATATATATATATATATATATATATATATATATATATATACACTCACACATTTACACATTCCACTACAAAATATGTACACCTAGACATACACACTTGCCACATGTGTGCGTGAGTGCATCATACCAAACAACCAATGGCCACTAGGTGAAAGTCTATCAAGTGTAAAGTATTTTAGTAGTTCAGCTGAATCTCTTTAAAAGGAACGTTTGAGGCAAGTTAACCGTTTATTTTGCATGCACAGACGTTTGGGATTTGTCGTGTGTAAGCCTATAAGATTTCACATTTGAAAGTTGTTTTTCCTTGCTACGTTAATTCTTCATACTACATACCACTATAACCTCTCTCTTGTACAAAAAGTGTGCATTTATATATCTGTGTGAGTTTCCGGAGCAGTTTCAAGTGTATTAATGAGTAACTTATTATTGCACAAGTTCGCTCCTACTATTTTCAAACAGTTAGAGAGATGAATAACGCAGTTTGCAATTTCTTTGACCCAAAATGTATAATACGTTTGTATGTGATCAAAGAGAAATCGATATAACATAAATATGTACAAAAAAGAAAACACGCATGTTGGATCGAATTTGCCAGCCTGGGCTTCGATTCATATTGGAGTTCGCTGAATTTCACTTTCATCTTCAAAGCGCCTGAGAAAGGCATGAACTTTAGCACATCTTATTTCCTTATAGGGTATTTCTTTGTGTGATAAATAATATATTACTGGGACAATCTTGTTATTTTTGGTTTTACGTAACAAAGTAATAAATTTCAAGGCATGAAAAAAAAAATGAGATAAATTAAAAGTGTCATAAGTTAGTGTCAATAAAATCTAAAAAATACAAATATAACTATTCTAAATGATGGGGCAGAAAGTTTTGAAATTGAAGGGAAAAACAGTGTAATCACCATATTCGTCAATTAGCTAAATATTTAACCAATTAATTGATCGTTTGTTTAATCGTTCGATTAATAAATCAATAGGATTTGTATATATTACATACACATATAAATTTAGTTTGTTTGAAGCAATGACAAATATGAAAATAATAATCTTAAGAACCTGTTAAAAAAAGCAATGGAACTAAAAATATTCATCCATTCTAATCGGCTGAAGTGGAACCACTGGACATTATAACGAGCGAAACACACCAATCGCAAAACGATGTTTCATTTCCTCAATTCATAATTCTTTGAATTTTACTAAACACTTCATTATAGTGGTTGCGAAGGGAAACTAAAGGACGTGGACAAACAAAACCGATTGATTCAATAATTGAACGATTGAACAAACGATCGATTAATTAATTGGCTAAACATTTAACTAATTGACGAATAATAAAAATGTGAAATTGAACCAGTGCATTCGTTTTTATTCGCTGCAGATAAAATAAAATCTGTTTCAACACACAAGTTCACATCAAGAATCTTGCTAATCAAATACAAAATCCGAAAGACACATAATGTTAAATTAGCTTAATATTGTACCAAGTATCAAATAAAATTGCAATTTCTCAAATATATATTTTTATATATTTTCGACGGGGAAATGATGTATACCTCATTTTCAAGATTTACCCGTAATGAAATAAAGGAAACAAATATGCTCCGGAGCAGAAACAAGGTCACAGGCCTGACAGGTCAGGATGTTCGTGTGGAGCTCAGCTCAATTCTGGGGCGCTCATTGAATGCAGCCTTGTTTATCTAAGAGTTAAGCTTATCATGCTACGAAAGAATATAATCTCAGACCACACACAAAGAGTATTGTTGAGTTCAAGGCGGGCCCCTCTCGAATGATTAAGGATAGGAACATAGTTTCTGAAACGGATATCATGTAATGTGCATATTTTCTTATACATGTATATAGGTGTGTGTGTGTGTATTTGTTCATGTGTGTGTAGCATGTACAAACACATACATACATAGATATACACATACATACATACACACATATATGCATGCATAAATATGTATATTTATATATAAATATATTTATATAGGCACACTCACGCGTACACACACACCAACATGCATGACAGAGACAAGCAAAATGAAGACCGAATGGTAAAAGCACTTAGAATCAAGTGAACAAAGGAATACAGTACGAGGAATACAATACGATAGCGCGGTAGAATATGCTGAGGTTGAAGAATATGCGCGCGCGCGCGCGCGTGTGTGCGTGAGAGTCTATTTGTACGGCTGTTTGCGTGTATGTGCTCCATCTGTGTGATCTGTGTGGTTTGTGGGTGCTGGTATACGTAAGTTTCTATCTCAAAGTTAGGAATAACAGAAACGAGCTTACACATATTTTGGGCTTTAAATAGAAATACAGTGTATTGTGAGGCGCTCTGGAAAATATCAAAAGCTGGACTCCCTGATCAGACGATAAGAGTTATAGTATCCCGGAATAAAGGTATGATGGCAACAGTGGTATCTAGCAGTCAATGTTCAGAGGCATTTTCTTTTCTCACTGCAACCAAACAGGGGTGTGTTTTAACCCCTGTTGTCTTCTTTTTCCCATTTTCTTTTCAATGATGTTCCAACATGCTCTCAGATTACCATGGAGGTATAAAATGTTAGTTTCGCACAAAATGAGAGGCCTACGAAAAGTGTTCATTAAAGATTTCCCCTGACCCACTTCCGTTTATTGCAGGAAACGGAACTTGTACAAGTATAATTATATAGGTCTCTCTACATGTCACATTGTAAATTATAGCTTTCCACTAGTATTTGTCTGTCATTTATGGTTGCTGAAGTGGACTAAGATGTTATAATGGAGGTAGCTGAATGCAGATCAGTGATCAGGTTCTTATATTTGAAAGGTCGTACACCAAAACAGACTTTCGATGAGATGAAAGAAGTTTATGGTGACGATGCGCCATCATACGACATAGTCAAACACTGGCACCGCCAGTTCAAATGTGGTCGGACATCGGTGGAAACTGCTCCTATTCCTGGGCGACCACATTCCGCAAACCATCTATAAAATGGAAGCCACCATTTTGGTGGATCACCACAAAATTATTCGGCCACTAGCCCAAGAAGTGAGGATAAGTGTAGGGTCCGGAGGAAAAATCATTCACGACTATTTGCACATGCGGAAGTTGTCTGAACGATGAATTCCCCGGATGCTCACACATTTTCAGAAGCAGGAACGAGTCAATTGCTTCCAGGTTTTTTTGGCAAGGTGTCAAGAAAACGAGGAGGAATTTTTCGGCAGACTTATCACACACGTTGAAACATAGGTCCATCACTATGAGACTAAAAACCAGTCGAAGCAATGGAAGCCTGATATCTCACCGCTTCCAAAGAAGGCTCATGTCCAAATCTCAGCAGGCAGGGTGATACTCAGTCCTTTGGGACCGGCGCGGAGTAGTGATGATGGATTTCCTGGCAAAGAGCACCACAATTAAAGGGGCATATTATGCTTCACCGCTGCAGAAAAGCAAAGAGGCGTGACATGCTAACCAAAAGGGTCCACCTTCTTCAAGACAACGTCCCAGTTTATAATGCGCAGCACACTCCTCGGCTATAAAATCCTTCCTCACTCTCCGTACTCTCTTGACCTCGCATCGTTTGACTTCCACTTCTTTCCAATCATGCGGTCTTTTTTGAAGGGGAAGCATTTTCGGACGATGATGAACTTATTTCCGTGGTAAAGTCTTGGCTCCAGAAGCAACCTACTGATTTCTACAGACGAGGTCTTCACAGCTGCATAAAGCAATGGAAGAGGTGTGTCACCATTAATGGTAGATATGTAAAGAAGGACTAATAATTATGGTAAGTTTCGTTTATCCCACTCCTTGGGAAGTGGGTCAGAGGAAATCTTTATTGAACACCCCTCGTATTAAACTTGAACGGGCAAAGTTTCAAATCAAAGAAAAAAGACTAAGGAAGAGATCTTGCGTGACTCTCTATTTGCTGATGATTGCGCATTGATTTCTCGCACATTTGAGGGAATTCAGGAAAGGGTCGACAGGTTTGCTGCGGCAGCTAGTGCATTTGAACTGACTGCCAGCATCAAGAAGACTGAAGTGTTATTCCAACCAAAACCTGTGGCAGAACATACTCAACATTTAATCGTGATGATAAACAACAATCCTTTCAAATGGATCAGGTCATTTGAATATCTTGGAAGAACAGTAAACTGTAAGTGTACTCTTCACAACGAAATCAATGTTAGAATAGCTAAGGCTACAAGTCTTTCTGGAAAACTTGCCATTCGTTTGTAGGATGAACAAGATGTCAGTCTGAAAATGAAAACAAGTGTATACAAATCTTGTATATTCAATACACCTTTGTATGGCGGGGGCACACACACACACACACACACACACACACGTACTACAGGCATACTACAGACATATAAAGAAACTTGCAAGCTTTCCCATGTGCTGTTTGCACAACATATGCAACATAAAATAGCAAGATAAGATATCCAATGCAAAGACATAAGAAAAATGTGATACCTCCAATATACAAAGCCTTCTGATGAAAATTCAGTGCTGATGGGTAGGACATCTTGTTCGAATGAAAATTGAACGTTTTCCCAAAATTCTTCTGTATGTCCAAAAAGTGGAAAGATATCGCGACAAAGAAGACTTCTCCGTTGGTATAAAGATAAGTTTAAGCAATCACTAAAATCTCTACAGCTTAACCTGACATCTTGGGAAAGCCAAGGCCTAGATCGATCTGCATGGCGTAAAGTGTGTCACGATGCATCCAAGTAATTTAAGCTGAAGATAAAAGAACAAATAGAACTTGTCCACTCCCAGGTAAAATTAAAATCATTGCACCTTGATAGCAAAATCCATGTCAGGATTGAAATTACATTCACGCATTCATTGCAAATAAATTCAGATTCTTAGTTTCTTATTTTTTTCCTTTTTCTTTCTTTTTTCTTGCCTTTTATTAATCTCTTTAACCGTAAGTCGAAATCGACAGGAGCGACCATCATCACACACACACATACATATATACACACACATACACACGCACACACACACACACACAAATATATATATACATACATAAATTTGCATGTACCTATGAATATTATTAGAAGGGTGCTGGAATCAGGTTGCATTACCAGATAGCTTGGTCTTAGGATTCAATTCTTTATTCCATGTGGTGTGAAACCAATCATTGCGGGAGACGGTCACGGTTTTGAGAATCAATGACGTTTTATGGATCGAAATAAGAAACAGAAGTACGAGAAAAACTGTCATTTTCAGCTTTATATACATGCATACATGCATACATACATACATACGTATCATTTTAAGTGTATTTCAAATCAAGATTTCATTGAACCTTTTTAGGTTTGTACGTAAAAGAATCGCAATTGTAAAGACTTACTTGCTTGGTGGGATCGAATTCCTCTCTGCTGATGTATTTTAAAACAACAACATCATATCACAAATGAGCCTTCCCTGGAGCTAAGGTGCGATCGCTCGACCTGACTGAAGTAGTTACTAAATATCCCTCAAATAATACCTTAGCATCTGAAAGAACGCTGGGCAGGAGAATATAGTTCCCATAGAATGAACCATTCGATAGTCATGACTGAAACACCTTTCATCTTATGTCAGATCTGAGGACTAAACAATAACAGTAATTCACTCCTCAGTACTAATGGTCAGAACGAATAGTTACTGTTACGAACATCTCTTTTATCTTGAATCACCTATATCAATAACAATCTAACATTATCTAATCTCTATAATACAGGCCACTTTCTAGAAAATCACCGATCACAACCAATCTACAACCATCACCATCATTCTCATCATCACCACCACCACCACCACCACTATTTCCCAAAGGTCCCACAAATCCCAACTAGTTTACTATTTTACCATTGTGCCACCGACGCTAATACAAATAACAGTAATCCACCGTGAAAAATATTCCGCACTACTTCAACAGTACTACTACCACAACCATCACCAGGATAATACTACCACATATACATAGCGTCCAACCCCAAGCAATTTTGCCAATACCATATTGCCCATAAGAGGTAAACAGGTGCTGCCACTCCTTCTATCTGACACAGTATGATAAAGTCACATTTAGCAATTATAGCTAATAGATTCAAGGCGAGGAATTAAGATAAACAAGCAGTTATTGCTCAGGTTATATATGTGAAGGTTTATCTAATGGTCAGCTCTGTTAATTTCCCTGGACAATGACGAAGTAGCTGAAATAATTATTAGAGAAGACCGAAGTTTCAGTTTAAATCTACTCACGGAATTCTTCCGATATTCTGGCGCCGATTCTTCGCCACGTTAAAAGGGATGCCTCGTACTTGTGTCAATGCGTTACAAATATACACATAAGAGCATACATAGAATACGTATGTATGCATATATATATATATATATATATATATATATATATATATATATGAATATATATATATATATATATATATATATATATATATATATATATTTGAATATATATATATATATATATATATATATATATATATATATATATATATATATATATTTGAATATATATATATATATATATATATATATATATATATATATATATATACATATATATATATTTATATATATATATATGAATATATATATATACCTATATATATGAATATACATATATATGCATATATATATATTTATATATATGAATATATATATATATATATATATGCATATATATTTATATATGTACTTGTATATACACATGTAGATACATATATACATGTATGTATATATATATATATATATATATATATATATATATATAAATCTGGAATCAATACATATATGTGCATGTATGTACGTATATATATATATATATATATATATATATATATATATATATATATATATATATATATATATATATATGTGTGTGTGTGTGTGTGTGTGTGTGTGTTATATTTTTTTCTTGTTTCAGCTCAGAGCTGTGACCATGCTGAGACACAGCCCTTTTGCTACACTGTTATCATTTGAGCTTTGGTGAATAATGGAGTTTGATGTCGCTACCTTCATCTGTACCTCTTGCCACGAGGTAGGTTCATCTGGGGCTCTCGACAGGAAGCTGTCCAGTTTTGATTTGAAAACACCTACATCCATTTTGTGTAGGTCCCTCCGGCTGTTGCAGTAACTGGTTCTGAAGAGCGATGGCATTGCTGAGATCTTTGGCACTATGCAGTGTCGACCCGTTCTGGCAGTTCCTTCCATTACAGCACCCATGTCTGTTACTTTCAAAAAAGTGGGTTATCCGTGATCTCATCACCCTCTCAAAATACGTTGGTGATCTGAGAGTCGAGCGAGATCGACCGGTAGTTCATTGCAAGGGATTTGGTTCCTTTTTTGAAAACTGGGACAATAGACTGGGACAGAAAGTTTTCAAGATAATAGCCAGCATCCAGTGAATTCCTCCACAGATTAGCAAGAGGGACCTCAAATTGGTGTTGGCACACTTTCAGGACACAAGCATAGAACCTATCAGGGCCTACTGCTGAATTGTGTTTAATTTCGTTTATTACCGCTAAGATATCAAGGGCGCCAAACTTTAGTGTGTTGAGGATTAACATCACTGATACAGTCCAGACCGGCCATGTCAGGATTGCTGAAAACAGAGCAGTACTGTTTCTGCAGTATCTCACTCATTAATGTTTTAGAACTGATAATACTAACAACAGCAGCTAAGAGTGAGATTTAAATAGCTTTTTTATGTGTGTTGTGCGTATCTGCATTGTGTGTCTGTGCCTTATTCCTGCGTTTGAAGCATGACATATGATGTTGTTGATGTAATTGTGATCCTGTCCGGTGATATAGATTGTAATGTCAAAATCTAGAATCGGTATATATATATATGTATCTGTGTGTGTGTGTGTACATGCACACACATACGTCCATTCAGACGCACACACGTACACGCACGCACATAGACTAAGAGAAGCTTCGAAGGCAGATGCCGACTGACAAGTAGATTAGACGATGGAGACAGAGTAAAGCAGTGGATGTAATTAAAGAGTTGGGATACAGAAAGAAATTATAAAGAAGCTGATAATGAGTTTGGGAAAGGGGAGAAGTAGAATCACAGGTGGCTGTATTATATAAAGAGGGTGGATCTGAGTAAGAAAGATAGGCAAAGAAAGTGATAAAAGATGAATTGGGGACAAGGAAAAAGCAGCCGGTAGGAGGAGGTGTGAGAGATGTTGCGTGTGAAGTAGTATAGTGTAATGGCTGTAAAATACGTGGACTATGAGATATTGTCATAAAACTGACGGAATGGGGCGGACGAATCGTCAGCTTGATTAATTGTAAGTGCGAGGATATGAGAAACACTATAGCAGGGAAGAGATGGGGATGGATGTATTAGGAGGGGTGGGAGTGGAAATAGTTTGTGTTATTTCAGAGGATTTAGCAGATATTTTAGTTGAAGATGTGAGAGGTGAAAATAAATAAATGAAAATCCGTGTACATAAGTAAAGTAGAGGGGTAAAAGAACTAGTGCTAAAGTGATAATATACATATACATATATATATATATATATATATATATATATATATATATATATATATATATCACTTCTGGCTCTTTACGTCCTCAGTTCCCATTTCACCGAGGTCAACTATCGCGGTCAATAAAATAAGTGCCAGTTGAGCATCTTCCCACAATTTCCAGGCCTTATGCCTGGTGTAGAAAGAATCATTGAAGCGCCTCCCCCTTTGGAAGTTCTATTTATTTATTTATCTATTTATTTATCTATTTATTTATTATATCTTTCTCCGTCTTCTTCCTCTGTTTAGAAGAACTTTCCTACCTTTTCGGACAAAACCTTCTGTAACCTTCGTCCTGTCTTTGTCCTTATATGTTTTTAATTGATATTAGCCCTTGTGGCCAATAAAACGAATTAATTATTATTATTATGATTATTATTATTATTAACATGGCGAACCGGCAGAATCGTAACCGCGCCGGACAAAATAATTAGCGACATTTCGTACGTCTCTACGTTCTGAGTTCAAATTCCACTGAAGTCGACTTTACCTTTCATCCTTTAGGGCTCGATGAAATAGGTACCAGTTGGACACTGTGGGTCAGTGTAATCGACGACCCCGTAGTCGCTGGCTTTGTGCCAAGATTTGAAATCACCATTATGATTATTAAGATGGTGAGACGGCAGAATCGTTAGCACCTCGGATAAAATGGGTCGCAGTATTTATTCTGTCTTTACGTTGTGAGTTCAAATTCCGCTGAGGTCGAATGTACCTATTTTTACTTTCAGGGTCAATGAAATAAGTACTAGTTGGTCACTGGGGGTCGATGTTATCGCCCAGGTCCTCTACCAAATTTTCAGGTCTTATTCATATAATAGGGAGAATTACTTTTATTAAGGTAAAGTCGTTATAGCGCCCGACAAAGTGCTCAGCAGTATTTGTCACAGCTCTTCACGTTCTAAATTAAAATTTCATCGAAGTCGTCTTTGCCTTAAATCATTTCAAGATCGATCAAACGAATACCAGTTGAGTATTATTTTTTCTTCTGTTTTATATAGCCATAAGGATTTTTCTATTATATATGCGTAATTCTTTTTCTGTTGTATTTATATAATATCTTGTTTATTTTTGTCTTAGTATACATAAGCTAGCTTTTCCCAGTAGCTTAATAACAGCACTGGCGTCTCCAAGATTGTGTGGTCTCAATGGTAATGGCGCGAAACCACTATGATATTTTGGGTCATTGACTGACGAGGAGAACTCAAGTGCGAATTTTCCGTGTATCGTGTCTTTGTCTAAATTTCCCGTCTGTTAAGTTTTCGTCTAGTTTCCTGTTCACTCTGCTATCGTCTAACTGTTTCTCCTTGTTGTGTCCTTTCTGCTCAAACCATATATAATTCATTGTATGTATATATATAAATTATTTGGGTGACTATTCGCAATTTACAACCGAAAGGCAACAAATATGGTCGTCACTAAAGTGATGGAGGGTGCTGGTCAGCAACACCACCATTGCTAGATATAAGAATCGAAACTTTTAGCTAAGTGAGAGCACTTTTCTAACGACTGACAAGGGAGACACGCTCCCTACGGCAAGCGAGATGGCTATATCAGCGATGATTTCAGATTTGATTAATCTTCATCAGTCACCCATTATTCTGTCGCCGAGGGTTAAAAAACTTATCTCACCATGTCAATCTTATAGAGAAACTCCATAGGAAACATTGACTGATTCCGAAAACGATGAATTGAGAATCATAAATTATTCTTCGCAATTTACTACCGAAAATCAGCAAGTATAGTCGTCGCTAAAGTGATGGAGTGTAGACATTGCTTATATCAGGGACAGAAGTTTGTTTTTAGTTCTGAAAGAGTAGGTGCTACCCATTTTTTGTTTTTCTACATTTTCGAACATAATACATGTTTAGATGCTGCCTTCTCATTTATGGAACATTCTGTGTAATCGGAGTAAACAGGAAGTTTGTGAAATGATAATGTCTGAACAAGTGCAATGAACTAAAAAAAGAGGAAAACAAAAATAAATGAAACAACAAAAAAAACCCCTGCTAAGTTCGATACGAACGACAAGCTGAAGTGATTAACACGCGATTATATTTGCCTTAGTGGAATGTGAAATATCATCATAGGTAGTGAAATTATGTTTATAGAACGTTGAACAAAAGTAATAAATGTTAATTAACACGGAATAAATTGGTAATTTAAACACAGCCAAACCATCACCGCCATACATCAAATGATCGTTATGGCATACATGCACGCACATATACACACGCATGCGTATACAGAAATACGAATACAGGAGTCGGTTGCTTTTGTCGATTTTTTTGTTACCAACCTTGTTATTGTTATTGCCGTTGCTGTTCGTGTAAAATCAATATTAATTTTCTAGTTTAATAACATTGATTAGATTCATCATTCAATATTGACTTTTTTGGTTTCTTTATTACAGTGAATAACACAAAGGATGACGACGACAGCGACGGAGATGATGATGATGATGATGGCGGGGAAGAAGGCGACGATGATGATGGTGAGAAGGGGAGAAGGGAGATGGGGAACAGTTGAGATGATTTTTACATGTCTTATAATAATTGCGATTTGTAACAATTTTTCTTAATGTGTTTTGTGGTTGCTGCTGAAATTGATGATCTTTTATCACATTTTTCTTCATAGACAGAACTCATTTTCTTCCAGCAGGCTATCGAGAAATACCCATTACAAGGAGTTTGTCAGAACGATGTATTACTACGATAATAATAGTAATAACAACAATTACAATAATAATAATAATAATAATAATAATAATAATAATGATGGTGGGTTCAAATTTTGCCACAAGGGCAGCAGTTTTTTTTTGGGGGGGGGAAGAGTCGAGTACATCTACCCCAGTGTTCAAATGCTACTTATTTTATCAACGCTGAAAAGATGATGATAAAGTCAACCTCTGCGGAATTTGAACTCAGAGTGCAACGACAGACGAAATACCGTTAAGCATTTCGCCCGGCGTGCTAACTATTCTGCCAGCTCGCCGCCTTAATAATAATTATTATTATTGCTTGTGAGTAACATAATAATAATAATAATAATAAAAATAATAATAATAATAATAATAATAATAATAATAATAAAAATAATAATAATAATAATAATAATAATAATAATAATTATTATTATTATTATTATTATTATTATTATTATTATTATTATTATTATTATTATTATTATTATTATTATATCGGTACAGCGTCCTCACTATGTCTCGTTGGTCATCATCGTGTTCTCGTGATGTAGCTCTTCCTAATACTTCTGCTGCATTTGCTAAGAATGCATTTACATTTTGCTCTACTTCTTCACTGCTGCCTTTCATTTTTCTGTTCTCATTGGGTACGTTATCTGTTGGTGAACTATTATTTCTATCTTCTACTCTCCTTTTTATATCTCTTCTATTTCCATATCTGTTAACCACCCTTTTGCTCTTATTACCTGATCGGCTAACCGTTGCTCACTTGTTTCGAAGAATCCTATCTCATTCCATTTTGCTTTCATTCTTTGTCGGAATCCCTTTCCGCTGGGTTCACTCCTGATCCAGCATTCAATTACCGTTAGGTTTGCCTCCTTATTCCACCTTCTTCTCTGTCTCTGGCTTTGTTTACAAACAGTCTCTGAATGACGACAGGGCCTGCGCTGCTCAACCACAGGCACCTGCCAGGCAAAAGGCTTTCAGTTTTTGTCCCAGCTTCCTTAACACCATCATTTGATACATTTGTATATTAGACGTTTTCACCCAACATTGAGGTATGTGTTTCAAGGTTAGCCACTAATCGATATTTTTATCGAGACACCATCTCTAGTAAGACTGTCAACCAAGACTGCAGAGCTCTTACTACCCATAAGCTGGGCCTGTTCCCTTCGCATTTCTGTCTGTTGGGGACCATGATCGTGATTCGCCCTAGGAAACAGGTGAACGTCATTTGGTCCCATATCTTCATCCAAATATTGTTCCAGGGTTAAATCCAAGTTTGCAGTTCATTCGCCTTCATTCCAGGCATGGAGCCATTGGACACTGACAGGTTGTCATCACTCTGATTAAGGAGTCCTATCTACTCAAGATTTAAATCAGAGAGTTCCTTCTCTTCGACAGACTGCCAACCAAGACTCGCAAGTTCTCTTTACCCGTTTTCGGAATGGCCATTGACTATTCTGTGCTCCTCTGCCCTTTGCCGGGTTTTGTTTTAATCCCGCAGGGTGTCGAAAATCCATCCTCCTCACCAAGTAAGCTTCCTGGGTTTGCCGGTTTAGTCGCCGACGACTCGACGGTTTCACAACGCTACTTGTTAATCATTCTGGTTAATTATTTACTTCTTCACTATTATAATTTCCCTATTACTACTATAATCCCTATCTTATTATTTCCTTGTTTACTATTACAGTTACACAATTATTACTATAGTTATGTCATTACTATAAGGTCGAGGGGTCCTGATATTGTCTCCTCTGGTTTCTTTAGACAACAAATCATATCGTATTTACGACTATTTGTTTAGCTGCTGCTGCTGCGGCGGCGTTAAATAGAGGAGTGTGCATGTGACTATTATGCAGGCTGTTTGAATGGACAGCTAGTTGATATAGCAGACAGCCCATTAATGGCGGGTGGGATGTAACTTCATACAACAACAACAAAACAACAACAACAACAACAACAACAATAATAATAATAATAATAATAATAGAAATAAACATGAAATTTGGTTTAGAGAAATGTGTCAAAGCAACCTTTGAAAAGAGGAAAACTAGTTAATAGTAGTAACAACACACTAGATAAAGTAAATGAAATAAGAGAATTAGACGAAAGCCAGACAAAGAAATATTTAGGAATCAATGAACTAGATACGATACGACAACACACAAATGAAAGAGAAAATAAAAAAAAGAATGTAGACGAGTTAGATTAATACTAAAAACAGCTCAATGCGAAAAACAAGATAATAGGTATCAACTCTCTAGCCGTCCCAGTTATAAGTTACAGCTACAATATCCTTAACTAGACACTAAGTGAACTAATCAAAATAGACAGGAAACAAAGAAAATAATGACATGATTTAGGATGCACCATCCAAAATCTAACATAGAAAGGTTATATACACAACGTATGGAAGGTGGTAGAGGCCTTATGCAGCTCAAAAACTATTACAAAATGTCCACCATAGGACTACAAAAATACCTACTTCAGAAGCAAGGAAACCTAATACAAATAGCCACAAAACACTAAAAAAAAACCCCAAAAAACTGTTTTTAGTCTTTAAGGAAGCTGACAAATACAAAAAAAAAAAAGAAAGAACTCATAGTACCTAACAATTATGAAGAAAAAGAAGAAACAATAAAAGCTGTAAAACAATGAAATCCAAAGTAAGACTAGAACAGCAACGGATCATGATAAAACGATGGCAAGAAAAGCCCCTACATGGTAAATACTGGGCTAAACTAAATGCAAAAGAAATAGACAAAGCAAAATCCCAACAATGGCCGAGAAGCTCAGGACTCAGAGCAGAGACTGAAGGATTTGTAACTGCAGCACAAGACCAAAGCCTCCCCACCAGAAATTGCCAAAAACATATAATGAAAAGAAACATAACAACTGCAGAATATGAGAAGATGGACAGAATATGAGAATCACATTGTCTTGCTTCCCAGTCCTGGCTAAGTAGGAATATAATCCCACATGACAAAGTTGGGACCTATATACACTGGAAGCTATGCCAACACTATGGAATATCAACAGAAAAAAGATGGTATAAATACACGCCAGAAAAGGTCACAGAAAATGAGAAAGCAATAATATTATGGGATATGTCAATACTCACAGATAGAGAAATTAAGGCCAATAGACCAGATATAGTTGTCAAAGATCATGAAGAAAAAATGCTTTCTAATTGATGTATCAATACCAACAGATAACAATGTTTCTCTAAAAGAAATGGAGTAACTTTCAAAATACAATGATCTGGAAACAGAGGTAACTCAATGTGGAGTCTAAAAACAAACAATTCCTATCATAATATGCGCTTCAGGTACGATAAAAAATATTCAGACAAATACATAACAAAATAGCACCAGGACTGACAAGTAAATATAACATACAGAAAATAGCACTACCAGGCACCGCACACATCCTACATAACACACTTTCTATACAGTAAAAATGAGAGCATCACAACAAGCCACAACACACACCCAAGGCACACAGAGCTGCGCTCGGTAGTGAAGTGAAAGTACGTTATAAAAATAAGACTACTGAATGATAATAATAATAATGATAATAATAATAATAATGATGATGATGATGATGATGATGATGATGATGATGATGATGATGATGATGATGACGATGACGATGATGATGATGATAATAATAATAATTGCCCGGATGCAGTACCAAGCAGTGACTCTCATGGCTTCTGATTTTAATTGATTGGAAGTGTTATCATGCACATCGTTTTGTCTTGGTATAAAAAGATGGGCTACAGCAAATATTCTGCTTAATACCACAGATTTGCTTGTTGGTGTTTTGACCTTTACCAGTTGAGCATGTCCCTTGGTGGCTGACGATATGTGCATCTCTGATCACGAGCAGAAGAAGTGGGGAAGCATCATAGTCATGTGTTGAGAGGAATTCTTTGGGGTTTGAATAATTCACCTTTGGAAACATGAATGTTTTGCTCAACATCCTTAAACGAACCTTATTCAGGGACCTTTTGAGCGGGATGGGCTACTCGACCTGAAGAAAATTCTACCTGGGCCCCACCTACGAGTTCATTCTCTGTTTATCTTGATATGAGATTACCATGTCGCGCTCATATATGGTTGTGATGCATGTGCCTGGTGCACCCTTATCAGACTGGTAGTCATGATGGGTATAATGTGCTTCGTATATTTTATCCCAGTGTCACATTGATGGCATGTACTTATCTCTCACTCAATAATAATACTATAAACATATCAAAGTTTTAGCAAACATGAAAAGAACTAGAAAAGGCTTAAAAATGTTTGCGGTGAGTTGTTGAATGACGATGTCATCGTGTGGATGATTTCAGCTGCACTGAGGACCCATTGGAAGAGAAGGGAGAGAGAGGGGGACGGGAAACGAAGAGGAAGGAGACAGGTAAGCTCGCTAAAATCCCAGGGTGGGGGAGAATTTATGTATGGAACTCTATATTTCTTTGAGAGATCCTAGCATAGCTAAGATATGGAAATTTATGAAATTTTGAGAGTAGCGTTGGCAAGGTGGGTTACCATAGCTAAGATATCGAAGTTTAGACACATTTCACAGTTTTAAGAAGCTATAGTATTCTCTGGCAGAATCGTTAGCACGCCGGGGAAAATGCTTAGCAGCGTTTCGTTTGCCGTTAGGTTTTGATTTCGAATTCTACCGATGTCCACTTTGGCTTTCATCCGTTCGAGGTCGATAGACTACTGTTTACAGATAGAGTGAGTATCATAGATAGACCTAGGATTACAGAAAGACTCAGAGATTATAGATAGACCTAGGATTACAGAAAGACTCAGAGATTATAGATAGACCTAGGATTACAGAAAGACTCAGAGATTATAGATAGACCTAAGATTACAGAAAGACTCAGAGATTATAGATAGACCTAAGATTACAGAAAGACTCAGAGATTATAGATAGACCTAGGATTACAGAAAGACTCAGAGATTATAGATAGACCTAGGATTACAGAAAGACTCAGAGATTATAGATAGACCTAGGATTACAGAAAGACTCAGAGATTATAGATAGACCTAGGATTACAGAAAGACTCAGAGATTATAGATAGACCTAGGATTACAGAAAGACTCAGAGATTATAGATAGACCTAGGATTACAGAAAGACTCAGAGATTATAGATAGACCTAGGATTACAGATAGTAGTAGAGATGTTGGTGATGGTTGTTGTCGTCGTCTTCTCCATCATCAGTGGCGTGATTGTGAAAATCGATGCTGAAGAAATATGATGTTGATACTGACGGTTGTAGAGGTGATGGTTGTGTTGGCATTGGAGTTACCAATGAACATTGACGGTTAGTGGAAGTGACGGGGTGATGGTCATTTTAATGGTGGTGGTGGTGGTAGTGTGGTAGGTGGTGACGAGGTATGGGTGATATTAAGACGGTAATGTTTTTAGTAAAGCTGCTATAGTTGCGACAACGGGTGCCAATAGATTCCGATTCGACCGACAATGTGTTATTGCTTGCCATCTTGGATTATAATCATTCAAGCATTTGTGCAAGATCACGTCTTAGGAAAGACGAGGTTAGTTTGCATTGTGAACCAATGAACGAACTGTATGCATATAATCTATCAATGTTTGTTCAGGGCCAGTTTATTAACGATTGTCTTGTGGAATATTCCTGAACGAATACAAGAAAAGACAAAAAAGAAAAAAATAACGAGAATCGGCGATCAGCAAATAATGGTATCAGTAGCGAACTAGTCCGAAATCAATAGAGAAGTATCGTCTATTGGTACAATCTTTGCTTTGTTTGCCAGCTTGGTTTGCTTGCTGATTTCCCCTATTTTAATTGTTTTTTATTGTTCTTTAGATTATTACTGATTGGGACAAATGTGGAGGAAAGTATTTTGTTTCGAATAAAAAAAGAAGAAAACTTGTAGAGATATGTTGATTCTTCATTCTATACTTTCGTTATTTTGCTACATCTTTCTTTTTAACACTTCTGTGCATACATACACAGGATATTATAAGCTCTTATACACACGTTCACACGCGCACATGCTTCTACACATGTTCACGCACACAATATACACAATGCACTGTGTGCAGACATTTAACATAACTAACGAAAATGAGAAAGGACAAATCTTAAGGCATTGATAAGTCAACTTTAATTAGTAAAATGTAGTCTGGTGTTTGCAGGAAAATAGTGACCTTTGGGGGCAACCGAGAAAGTGGCAACATTGATAGGGTGGAATACTGTGTGAGGGTAGTCATGCGACAACTTGGGTAAACTTGTG
>NC_142934.1:96854914-96892414 GCF_046866305.1 Octopus bimaculoides | reverse complement strand
GGCAAAAACTTTTACACAGCCAGAACCATGCTTCGTTTCTGTTTGGGGGCGGCAACTCACTTCGCCAGTCAAAAACTAATAAAACGTGGTGCGCAGGTTATTAAAAACAGAAGGCTAAATCTTGCAGTCGTTGTTCAAGATACTGACGGACGGTAAATTATATACATGTGTGTGTGTGTGTGTGTGTGTGTGTGTGTGTGTGTGTGTGTGTGTATGTGTGTGTGTGTGTGTGTGTGTGTGTGTGTGTATACTAATAATAACAATAATCCCTGGATTATTATGTATTATTATTGTTATTACTATGTCTATCCTACATTATATCGGTACAGCTCGATGCAACCTTAAAACTTGTTCAACAGTCAGCATCATTAGACTGTGACTGGCATAATGAAATAGGACCTTTATTTGCATAATCAAAGAATTTCCCGTGAACAAATTTAAAAGATGTGTATGGATGTATGTTTGTGTGTGTGTATATATATATATACATATATACATACATATATATATATATATATATATATATATATATATATATATATATATATATATATATATATGTATGTATGTATGTATACAGGGGTTGTACAAAATAATGGCAAAACCTAGCATCATAACATAATTTTGAAATATCTATAAAACCGTCAAAAGCTTGTTTTTTTTAATATTTTTTTATTTACTATTAGTGTTGCTTGATATGTTTCGCTAAAATTTCTGTTTCTTTTCAGATATGAGAAAAAGGGAATTAAAATTCATTAAAATGACAGATCGATCGAACATTCAAAGAGGTCAAATTGTTGGTGCTCATATGGCAGGCGCTAGCGTAACGAAAACAGCCGAAATGTATGGTGCATCAAGAAGTACTGTCTCGAAAGTAATGACAGCCTTTGAGAAAGATGGAAAGACCTCCTCGTTGAAACGAAACTCCGGAAGAAATCCAAAACTTTCAAAGAGGGACCGTCGGACTCTTACATGAATTGTTAGAAAGGATCACAAAAGTACAGCTCTAAAAATTACTGTAGAGCTTAATGATCACATCGAGAACGCAGTTTCCACAAAAACTGCTCGCCAAGAGGTGCACTAAGCCGGATTTCACGGGAGGGCTGCAATCAGAAAACCACTACTTTCAAAAACAAATGTTGCAAAGCGTTTAGAGTGGAGTAAAAACCTACAGAATTGGTCCCTAGAGCAGTGGAAGAATATTATTTTCTCGGACGATTCATCCTTTACCTCATTTCTGACCACCAGCCGAGTATACTTGTGGAGACAGCCAAAAGAAGCATTTGACCCAGATGGCCTTCTTCCAACGGTTAAACATGGAGGAGGATCTGTGATGATCTGGGGGGCTATATCTTGCAAATCTGCCGGCCCAATAGTTTCCCTTCGTGGCAGAATTAACAGTCAAAACTATTTAAGCATTTTATCCAAGCAAATTCATCCTATGGTTGCGGAACTGTTTCCAGACGGAA
The DNA here is from genome assembly GCF_046866305.1 of Octopus bimaculoides. Classification (NCBI taxonomy): domain Eukaryota; kingdom Metazoa; phylum Mollusca; class Cephalopoda; order Octopoda; family Octopodidae; genus Octopus; species Octopus bimaculoides. Next base: position 96,890,945 of record NC_142934.1, on the reverse strand, counting down.
GCGCAATCTTTCAGGATGATAATGCACTAATTGTGTTGTGTCAAAGCCCCCAGACGATGAAGTAGGCTAGCGATAAAACAGTGGCGACGAGGATTTCGTAGCTCACACAGCCACTGTGTAATAGCGATATAGCGATATAAAAAATTCACACAGCTAAAGTTGTTACTGAATGGCATGAGGAACATTCTAGTGAAGCTGAACACCTTATCTGGCCACCACAGTCTACAGGTTTCAATATTATTGAACATTTATGGTGAATTTAAAAAAAAACAAGTAAGGAATCGATATCCTCCACCATCATCACTACAAGAACTGGAGACTGTTTAAGCTGAAGAATGGACAAAAATTCCTTTGGAAACGATTCAAACGTTGCATGAGTTAATATCTCGTAGAATTCAAGTTGTAATTACTGCCAAAGGCGGTCCTACTCGATATTAAAATAAATTTGTTTGAAATTTTAAGGTGTTTCCATTATTTTGTCCGACCCCTGCACACACACACACACACACACACACACACACACACACACACACACACACACACACACACACACACACACACACATATCAGCTGCGTATTTAAAGTAATAACTTATAAAGATTGCATTTGATACTTTTCTTCTTCTTCTTTCTTGGTCATACTTCGTCCTTCAATTCATATTCTTATTGAGATTTACGCATTCATTTGCGTATGTATGCAATTTATATACAACACGTTATATTTATGCATGCAATATATATATATATATATATATATATATATATATATATATATATATATATATATATATTTATATTTATATATATATATATATGTATATATGCATATACATATATATGCATGCACACATACATATATGAATGTACATATATGTGTATGCACACACGCACATAACCGAGAATTTATCAATACGAAGAAAATATATTATCGATATTGAAGCAAATCTGTATGTAAGAAATACTAAAGTTAAAAAGATGAATAAAATACAAATACAAAAAGCAAGATGTAAAAAAAATTACATGCATAAATCAAAAATTATATGCATGTGTATTCATGCTGTCATGTATATATATGTATATGTATCTATATTCCATAATAAATGGCAAGGGATTATAAAACTCAACGCCTACAAAATCGTGCAAGAATTTCTAATAGCAAACGTGTTCTTAACGGTGGTAGACAAGCTAATCTGTCGATTAAATATGATTTTCGATTGAGAAAACCGTGTATAGTAAGATTTCTGACACGATGCCAAGATAGATGGCTTCAGGGTTAACTTGGAACTGCAAATCTGCAAAGATTATATGTATACATGCCTATATGTATGCGGAAGTAATACATGCAGAGATACGTACATCAAATGAACGTATATATATACATACATACATATGCATATATATATATATATATATATATATATATATATATATATATATATATATATATATATATATATATACATGCACACACCCATACACACACACGTATATATATCTATATGCATATATTGTATATGTCTGTATATATGTGTGTGTACGTATATGTATGTATCTATGTATCTGTATGTATATATATATATATATATATATATATATATATATATATATATATATATATATATATATATATATATATATATATATATATATATATATATACGCATGTTTATGCGTGCGTATGTTTGTAGTGTATGTATTTCTGCGTGATCTTATTGGCTTGTGATCTGAGACAGAATAAATTTTTTGGTGAGTCTATGTGTGCCACATATGGGCGTGTGTTTTGATATGTAAGTGAGGATAAATGTTTGACAGTTTGTATCTGCATGTGTACGTATGTGTGATTGTGCGTGTTTGAGTTTGAGCGGGAATACATGATGTGTTCTTGCGTTTATGAACGGAAACTAATTATGGTCGTTTCCATTTAATAATGAGAATATTTGTACAAGATAAATAATCTTATATATACACATGCGTACACATATGCATGCATGAAAATATATATAAACATACATACATATATATATATATATATTTGCATGATACATACGTACACACAGAGACACATACATACACACACACACACCCATATATGTAGCTACGTATGTATATGTATGTGCGTGTATGTGTGAAAGAGAGAGGGCGTGTTGAATACTATTTATGTACTTGTTGGAAAGATTCTGCCCATTTGAGAATCAAACATTGTCCTTAATGACAGCTATCTAATATAATATTGGCTTTGAAATCACGAAACTCAAAACAATCTTTATCTGGCTCTTACTATGAAGTTTCTGGCATCTTGCAAGATGTTTCCAATACAACAAAACGACTGAGCTTGTTGGAGGTTAAGGTAATGTCAACTGCTAGTTGAACATCAACCGGCGTCAGATTGGCAGAAAACCAGCAAAATATCTTTGTATACAGATATTTCTCTCTAAAAATTTCCGCAAGTACCTCTTACAAATCAAACTGTCTCTCCAGATAGCGATTCACTGAGGATACCAGTTCCTATGAGGGACATCATAAGAGCTTCAGAGAACAAAAAATATTAGCTTTGAAGTTCGCTCGTTTTTAATCGCAATTAAAAGTATGTTCTCTTAAAACATTGTGTGGCACATGTATAATAATACGATGACCTGTTATCAAAGAGAGGTATTTGCGACTCAAGTTCGGTTTTCAATTTATTGTCTTACGCTTAATTTACACTTTACATATAATATTTACTAATGAATAAGACAGAAACAGTCATATTGATAAATAACACTGGCCAATCATTTTGGAAAAGCTGTGTGCTTCTTAAACGAGATTAGTTAATTCCTGTTTTCAAGTCTTGAATCCAAAAATGACACCTTGAAAAATGCTTATTAGCTATAGGCTTCAAGATACATCACATGTAATATTTGATTATTTTATAACAACATACAATATGTGTCATTATGTTTAAAGTTTTAGTCCTGTATCTATTCCCTACCTTTTTGCTTGGCGCTTATAGAAGGTTGAAGAATAATCTCTTGCCGATGCCCAAGCAAGCATCGCTTTGCTTCATTTGCCCTTGTACCGCTTGTCCATGGTTTAAATATCTTGGTGAAGCCCTTCACCATGTTCGTCACTAACTGCTCCACAGTTCGCTGGAAAAAAGTCTAATGTGAGTACAAGACGTGGATTTGGCGTGACATGTTACATCCCACGTTCTTGTTAGCCTTGATGACGTTTTCCACCAATTCTTCATAATTTCCTTCCCTTTCCGAGAAATCCCTTCGCCACTAACTTGAATGCTTCCCAAGCATCTTTCTCATACCCATAAAGGGCTGATTCAAAGTCACCATCTTTAAAAAGCTCTCGAATCTGAGGACCAATGAAGACTCCCTTTTATCTTAGCGTCGATTAATGGGGGGGGGGGGAGGAGGATTTTGATGTTAAATACTTGAATCCCTGACCGGATTTGTCCATAGCTTTTACAAAATTTTTCATGAGCCCCACTTTTATGTGTCGTGGTGTTAGCAAAATTTTATTTGGTTCAGTGAGAGGTGGATGTTGAACATTTTTCATCCCAGACTACAATGTAGAAAAATGAGTTACGTAAGGCAGTTTGCAAAATAATTAACATTCCAAACAAACTGATTTGTGGCACTTCACCCGTCTTTACGTTCTGAGTCCAAATTCTACCGAGGTCGACTTTGCCTTCCATCCTTTCGATGTCGACAAATTGGTTACCAGTTGAGCACTGAGTCGATGTAATCGACTTACCCGCTCCCTGAAAATTGCTGGCCTTGTGCCAGGATTTGAAAATAATGTGTAATGGGTCACGGTAGACATATCCTTAAGTAACTATGAGATGCATAATGTTGCACTTGTCTCACAATTGTCATTGTGTAGACCCTGGCCAGCCCTGCTCGGTCAGCAATATCAACCAAGACATTCCAGTCATGACCATCCCTTATGTATATAGGACTGCATTATGTAATGTGTCCTTTCCTTATTTAAATGTTAAGATAAAATTTCAGCAGGTCAAGAGCTTACGTAGAGTGTAAACTTTTATTTCTCTTTTCACGTCCAAGATATTCATTTAACCTCATCATGCCAAAGGGATTTCCTGCAGGACTCACTATCCTAAATTTGGTTATATTTCAAACGAATATCTATCAAGCATAATAAAACATTGCTGGATTCATCACCATCCTGCAGACGACGTGCGAAATAACATATTACTACGAGTAAAGTTGAATATACAGTGATTTTAACGCGATATTCACAAGAATTTAGTCTCAATATATTTACAACTAAATGTAGCCTTATTAAATATCTTAAGTGAGACTTTGCTCTCTGCCTTGCAATATAACAGATATTCGAAAACCCCGCAATAAGTGACAGAATCCTTTTGCTTTTACTTCACAGGACTTCTGTTTTCGAGTGACATGCTATAAACGAAAACTTGCATTTCTCACATGTTGAAATAACGTTGCGATTTCAGTATTCGATTGTAACTCACTTATATACTAAATCAGTGAAGTTTCTTCGAATATGTATAAATATCGCAGTTCCTACTAAGTCTCTGAGCCAAACTGCAGGAGAAGCCTATTACTGATTCAAACATAAATCAATATAACTTTGCATTTCACATAGACTCCAGTATGATTCTATGCCACTTGGCCAGTGTCACTCTAAGGATTAACAGTTACTTTCTAAATAATATAAATTGTCTCTTTAAAGATAAACACAATGGAGTTTAGTCAGGGTAAGGCCATGCTATAATAGATTAGAGGTGAAAACGAAAAACAGCAATGAAACAGCAGAAAGAGGGGGAAAAAAAAGAAAAAGAACATTGAGGGAAAATGAAAGACAAAAATAAAAAAAAAATATTAAAAGAAAGAAAACGGAAATGATGGCCGTCTCATTCATTTAAACTTGTGAGTGATAAATGATCTGACTAAAGCTATGGCGGTTACAGATCTATCTTTTCGTTCCCAAGCCACCAGTAGCACGGTCATCATTATCATCAACGGCGAAAATACTATGAAAAAGCTCAATCACCGGCAGCACCACCATTCCCAGTACGACTACCAAAACTATAATTGACAGCTGTAAGCCATCACTACTACAACTATCACAAGCACACCATCATTAGAAGCAGCAGCAGCAGCAGCAACAACAACAACAACAACAATGAATAATAAATTTTACTGGTGTTAAGCGTAAGAGAATGTTCGATTTAGCGTGCAACGGAAATAGGAATTCTGTTCTGGTTACAGTGTTTTTAGGCTGCCGCTGCTGCTGCTGATATTGATGATGATAGTAATGTTGCTGAAGTTGTTATTGATGTTGCTGGAGGTATAGATGATAACAGTATTTTTGCTAAAGTTGTAACTGGTATAAATGATAATAATAAAGTTGGTGTCGCCGGCTGATACTTGCCAAGGCCGCCTGTGTTGCAGAGAGGCAGCTCTTTATTGCTTACAATGCCTATATCTGCAATTTTCCGGAACTTCCATACATATGTGCTCACATAACACACAAACACATGTGTCTGTGTCTGTTCTTTATATATACACATGAATGTGTGCGTGTGTGTGTGTATGTGTGTGTGTGTGTGTGTGTGTGTGTGTTCGAATGTATAGGTTTGTGAAACAAGTGAAGAAATCATACTAAATATAAAAGTTCGGTACTATTAGACAAATGAGATTATTTTTAGCCAGTTAAACTAAGAAACGTACAGTTGCTTCATTTCTCAAATTAATATATCGAAGCAGTAGTTGACTATTAGAAATCCTTCATTCATATCGTATTTGGTGGCGTATAAAAGGCACCGCTGGCCTAAGAGGAATGCAAAACGAACCATGATAACATAGTCAAGTTTGTTCACTGGAGATTTCGTAAGAAATATGGTCTTAAAAGTTCACAGAAATTTTAAGAACATAAACTAGAAGTTGTCTCTGAGAATGGTGAGTGTAAGATCACATTGGAGTTTACAATCCAATGTAACTCCCTAATCGATGCTCGCCGAGATCGATTTTACCTTTCATTCTTCGGGGTCGATAAATTAAGTACCAGTTGCGTTCTCGGGTCGATTTAATCAACTGGGCCCCCCACCCCAAAATTTCAAGCCTTGTGCCTAGAGTAGAAAATTATGTAGCGGCCATGTCGGCATGAATGTTCTTGGGGACTAAAGCGTTTATCTACAGGGATTTGATAATACGACGATGTCAAATTTCATCCATTTCGAAGAGAAGCCACAACTAGTTATGTCGAAGTCTTTGGACAGTCAGATGTCAGATTACCTGAAAAGAAACAATGCAGTTATTAATAAGAAGGGTTGAAGTTAATGCATGCAAGATTTCATAGCTCTAGCACCACTCCTTCATAAAGAAGAAGAATATATATATATATATATATATATATATATATATATATATATATATATGCTTGTGTATAAGTGTATGGATGTTTGTATTTATAGGCATATTACAGACGCTTGTATAAGCGCAGTACGTATTTGTATCAGACGAGTATATCTCACTGCCAGTTTGTAAAGTAGTATCCTTCTATTTACACTCACGCGCGCACGCACACACACACACACACACACACACACACACACACACACACACACAATCTCACTCACACTCACACACACACATACATACGTGCATGGTGGAAAGAAGATTGAGAGCAGTAGTGCCGAACGACTTTTGATAAACAAAGCTGTAATGTCTGAAGTAAGAAAACAACGCAGAAACCTTGTGACAGTACGGCTTGACTATAAGAAAGTATTCGACTCTATCCCTCATTCATGGCTGTTGAAGTGCCTACATCTGGCAAAGGTACCGACTACCTTAACTGCTGCCATAGAGAGACTCTCAAAGACGTGGACAACTATTCTTTACCCTTACAACTGAGAACAGAATAATTGTTTCTAAAAGTATAGGTTTTACAAAGGGAATATTTCAGGAAGATAATCTTTCTATACTTCTATTCATTTTGGCACTGAATCCATTATCGTTCCTACTGCAGAAAACAAATTATTACATGTTAGGATCTTTAGCTGCCAGAAATATCATAATGTAACTCATAATTTCTTTGTAGACGACCTGAAGATTTTTGCTAAAAGTGTTAACAATGCAAAAAAAAATATATATATATATAACAAAAAAAAATGGAGTTAATAACATTTTCAGCTGACATAGGCATGGAATTTGGCGTGAAGAAATGTTCATATCTGGTTATAGAAGGAGAAAGGTCAGTCCCCCAAACTCAAAACCTGTGCATCAACGGTCTTTCCCGTTCCACACAAAGAATGTTACAAGTACTTAGGCATAGACGAAAATGTATCATATGAAGGTATTGTGAATACAAATAGAGTGACCCGGGAATATTTCACCAGAATTAGAAAAACATGGTAATCGGAACTCTCCTCTTACAACAATACAATATCCCACAATGCATTTGCAGTACCAGTGCTGATCCCAACATTTGGGATACTTGATTGGTTTGTAGAGGAAATCCACTTCATAGATATCAAAACCCGCACGATTCTGACAACAACTGGGAATTTCCACATAAACAGTGATGTTGATAGGCTCTACCTACGAAGAAATGAAGGTGGCAGAGGCCTGAGATTTGTGCAGACGGCCTTCAAATACCATATGGTATCACACAGACAGTACCTGCTAAACAGCAGTACCAAAAATGAACATATTAATGCAGTGCTGAAAAGTGAAGTGAGCAACATTGTACGAGTCGGCAGTGAACTCCTCAAGAAACACTCTTTTCCTGACGATCTCCTGTACAACCCCAAAACACTTGGACTCTCTTACCTCAGAGAAGACCTGGATGGAAAGCACTCAGTATACAAAACAAACATGCATGGGTATGTTGTCCGGAATCTTGAAGAAGACAGTAGACACGAAGCGCAGCCTCTCTTGGACCCACGACCACTACATCACATCATACTTTGAAGGCTATGCGTTTGCAATCCAGGAGCAGGAGATTGCCACAAAGTACCTGGTCAACAAGAGAGACAGTGACGTTGTTGTAATACCAAGGTGTAACCGCATGTGAAGGCTATGTTATGCTTCTGTGAAAGACATGATGCATGTGATTAGCAGTTGTCCTAAAATGTCGTCACAGTACTACATCCCTATGCGGGACAATGTTGTTGCTAAAACAATTTACAACGCCATCCGCAAAAACGTCTGTGCTGAAATAAACTTAGAATATCCCTCCGTTATGGAATACATTCATAAACACCAACTCAAGGAATACTGGTGGAATATTCCCATCAAAACTTCTGTCAAAAGAAAGCATAACAAGCCGGATATTGTTGTTTGGGACAGAGGGACAAAGGTATGCACCATCATAGAGGTTAGCTTCCCTGCAGATATAAATTTCTCTTTGAAAATCGAGGAAGAAAAGTATATCATTTGATAGCTTCCATATCCAGACTATGAATTCATATTCATAACAATAATAATTGGAGCGCTGGGTTTTATTAGTAAATGCTTAACGAAATAGCTGTTCGATTATTGTTTATCTCCTTGCCTTACATTAATAACCACATTTACACATCCTTAACAGCATTTTAATACCCTTCGAACACACACATACACACACACGCACACACACACACACACACACACACACACATACACACACACATCTATCTATCTATCTATCTATCTATCTATCTATCTATCTATCTATCTATCTATCGATCTATCTATCTATCTATCTATCTATCTATCTATCTATCTATCTATCTATCTATATATATATATAGATGGATATATGTATGCATATATGTGTATAAATATATATAAATTTATATGTATATGTGTGTATATTCGTGTATATATATATATATATATATATATATATGCATGTGTGTATGTATATCCGTATATATGCATATATGTATGTATGAGTGTATGTATATACATATGTATGTGTGTGTGTATATATGTACATGGACATATATATGTATATACATATTTATATGCCTATGTATAAATACACTCACACACACACACACACACATATATAGGGAGAGAATTCACAAAAAAAAAACAAAAAGACAAAAGACGAACAGGTGGTGCAGACAACAAACAGATGTATTAGTTTAACGCTCGGGAAGTGAAAAAGATATATATATATATATATATATATATATATATATATATACACTATTTAAATCACTATGTACCTATTCATTCATTTGTTTATTTATACATCTGTATATATATATATATATATATATATATATATATATATATATATATGTATATGCAATTCAAGTTGATACGTGCCTATTGACTTATTTGCTTATTTAATTAATTTTTACATACAAACATCTATATATTTCCAAATTATTCTTAAACTGACATGTTTATCCCCCCGTCTACATATTTTTTTCAAATACAACTAAACATAATTGTTTATGCATAATTGTGTGAGTGTATCTGTATATCCATATGTATGTGTATATATGCATTTGTATGTGTATATATATGTGTGTGTTTGTGTGCATCGCCTATTTATATGCACACTTTTTGCCTTCTAATAAATTATTTCCACTTAAACAATTCTCACTCCCCCACCCTTATAATAATTCTTACAACTCAATAAAATACTTCCCTTATCCTTATACTTACGAAAATGTATGCATATACACGTAATTAATTACGAGTATACGTAGATATATATTTAAACATGTATATATGTAGATGTATATCGATATACACATATGTGTGTGTGTATGAATAGACACATACATGTATGTGTATATACGCGTACGAACCTGTCTGTATTTGTGTATCGGTGTTTGTTCCTCACCTTTGCTTGGCAACCGATGTTGATGAATTTATGTCTCCGTAACTTAGCAGTTCGGTAAAAAGGACCGATAAAATAAGTACTAGGATTACAAAGGATAAGTCCTGGCGTCGATTTGTTCGACTAGAGGTGGTGCTCCAGCATGGCTGCAATCAAAATGACTGAAACAAGTAAAAGAATGTGTGTATATATATATACGTATGTATATATAAATATGTATACATATATATAAATATGCTTGCATGTGTATGCGTGTCTATATGGTTATATGTATATTTAACGGTGAATGTGTGCGTGTGTATGTACGCCAGAGAACATTGTGCGTATATACATATATGTACACCTGTGTATATATGCATATATGTATATAAGTATATATGCATACATATATACACGTATATTTATATATATATATATATATATATATATACATATACATACATATATATATATATATATATATATATATATATATATATATATATATATATATATATATATATATATATATATATATACCGGAGTAAGCATATGAAATGTGCAACAAGGTGGAAAAAAGAGTACTCAAATACCAGAGGTAGAGTAATATTAATGTCATATTTCTGCTGCTTTTAAATGAAGTATATATATTATATTATATTTATCTTATGATATTTACTTTACTTTATATCATACTCATTTATTGTGCTTTTAATTATTAATTTTTGTATATGTGATAGTGGATTTTCATCGATGAGTTCTTGAAAATTGGTTATTTTCCCTAAAACTATATGTTTTATATATATATATATATATATATATATATATATATATATATATATATATATATATATATATATATATAAGCAATGTTAAATCTCTGAACGAGGTATTAACAGTAACTGCACGATAAAGTGAAGTATATTTGCCACTTAAATGTGGCTGACCCCGAGGGGTGGATGTTACTGTTGCTTTTAGCCCCAGGAGGACATCTCCTCCAGCTGGCTATCGACACACTTCTGTGTCCTGTCTGTATTTGCCAAGGGAAGTTATCTTTCCCATCTTGATCTACGATACGTACGTACTCGAGTTTCAGGGTTATTTCCCTTCTTCAGCGTACGACAATCGCCGACCTTCGATGCAAAAGACATCCCTTGGCAAATATATATAAGTTTTTCCAGTGAAATTATTCACTGATATCGAAAAACTGACTGAAAACAAGCAATGTTAAATCTCTGAACGAGGTATTAACAGTAACTGCACGATAAAGTGAAGTATATTTGCCACTTAAATGTGGCTGACCCCGAGATGCATGTATGTATGTATATATATATATATATATATATATATATATATATATATATATGATTAAATTTACGCACGCTTGTACACATGCGTATATAAATGTTAATTATTTTCATATACACATTCAAACGTACCAAAAGTTTACAAAACTGTTAAAAACTAATATACTTTCATTAACCAATCGGAATTAATAGACCAACATGGATCTATATCAACTTCTGTGTGCATACGCATTAATGTGTTCGCGCATATATATGTATATGTACGAATGTACGTATATGCGCGGATATATGTGTACTTGTCGATGTATGTATATGTGTGACTATATGCGTGTGTCTCTGAGTATATATATGAACGTACGGATACATACATACATATATGCATGTGTGTATAAATATACGTGCTTACTTGCATATATACAAATTGTATTTATTTTATTTAATTTTTCATAACTTTATTTATTCCTTATATAACATTTACAGCTTATATTTGTACCTTATATAACACTGAAGATCCCAGAATATGTTGGTCATACAGAGAGTGAAATCAATTGGTATTGAAATACACATTACGTACTGATGTATTCATCGCAAAGGTAAGCCTATATCTCATATGGTAATTGCATTGCTCGTGTGTATCATTATTGTGAGTTTCTGGTGGTGTTGGAGCCTTGGCTCTGATTTTACATATCCTACTGAATCTATATATATATATATAATAATATTAGGGACAAAATCCAAAATTACAGGTAAAAACTCAATTAAAATCAATTTATAAAAAATTAAAATTAAATTGAGATTTAAAGATAAAATATATATAAAATATATAGTTTTAGGGAAATATATAGTTTTATTTTTTCTAAAACTATATATTATATATATATATATATATATATATATATATATATATATATATATATATATATATATATATATATATATATATATATATATATATATATATATGTGTTCATATATAAACATATATAGGTATTTATGCGTATATATGCTTGTACTGTATATGCTTGTATGTGTTCTGTGTGTATGTGTGTGGGTGTGTGTATGTGTGTGCTAGTGTGTGTGCGTGTGCATGTGTGTATCAGTGCATGGAAATGCGAGAGGTAGTTTCTCATTTGTACAGTCACTCCAAATCGTTTCAGACGGTCTATAAATATCTCGAATCAAAATCTTCAATATATTATTTTCCAATCTATAACTAAAGATGCCATTAACATCTTTTGCAAACAAGGTATATGTCTCTATTTATGAATCTCCGTAGGCGCATAAAAAACAAAATAGCACCTAAACACACTCACACGCATATTGACGGATGCATACAACAAACACATAGAAAAACAGACATGCATATATATTTCTCCCCAACTCTCTCCTGCTCCCCTTTCTCTGCATATGCATGTGTGTATGTGTATATGTACATATATGCATATATATATATATATATATATATATATATATATATATATATATATATATATATATATATATATATATATATATATATATATATATATATATATATATATATACATATATATATATATACATATATATATATATACATATATATATATATATATATATATATATATATACACATATATATATATATATATATAGATATATATATATATGTATACATATATATATATATATATATATATATATATATATATATATATATATATACACACACATATATATGCATATATATACATATATATATACTTATATATATATATATATATATATATATATATATATATATATATATATATATATATATATATATATATGCATATATATATATTATATATACCGTTAGAGATAAATAGGCAGATAGACAGACAGACAAATAGATAGCTAGACAAACAGACAGACAGGCAGACAGATAGAAAGATAGATAGATAGATGGATGGATAGATAGATAGATAGATAGATAGATAGATAAATAAATAGATAAATAAATAGATAGATAGACAGACAGATAGATTGATTTAAAGTTGGAGAGAGAGAGAAAGAGAGAGAGAGAGAGACAAACCGACACATACGTGCGTATATGTGTATATGGAAATATGGTAGTTAAAGTGAGTCATTGTATGTACATGTGTTCTTGTGTGCGTGAGTGTGTACTCGTGTGCGTGTGTATGTGTGAATTTCATGTGATTATATGTTCTTTCTAATTTTTTTTTGAAATTAACGGAAAATGGATATTAAATCTTTAAATACTTTTATTAATAGATCTACATGTATATATTACTGGAACAGTCACACCTTCTGATGATGATTGTAATATAATAGTGGTAGTTGTAGGGGTGTTAATGCTCGAAATGGCGGTAGTATTAGCAGGAAGGTGGTGGTGGTGGTGGTGGTGGTGGTAGTACTGATTATGGTGGGGGTAGAAATAGTCGGCGTCGTCATGATGAATGGTGAATTGTAGTGGTTATAAAAATGTATGACAGAAATAAAAAACAGCCTGAAAGTCTTGTACATACAATCCGCATTTTCTCGAATGACGTAGGTACGGAATTTGGGAAAAAGAAAAGTGCACCATTTTGAAAATGAAACGGGGAAGACTTGAAAGAAGCCAGGGAGGTGAAATGCCAAATAGACAATGAGAGCGGTTGAGAAAGGAGAGTGGTATAAGTACTTGGGAATACTGGTAGCAGACGAAACAAAAATATTTAAGGAATGAAACAAATTACCAGTAGAAGGTACACAAGGAAAATGAGAAAATTATTGCAGTCAAAGCTGAATTCCAAAAATCTTATTGAAACAATAAATTCAAGAACAGTACCCTTAATCAGATATGGAGTTGGAATTAAAGACTGGCCCAAAAACAATATAGAGAAAGTTAACAAGAAAACTAGAAAGTGGCTGACAATATGTGCATCTTTAACCACGAGCATGAGTTGTGGGAAAGCACCATAACCATGTATTGAGAGGAATTCTTTGGGATTTGAATAATCCACCTCTGGAAAGAAGGGGCTTTCATTCATCATCCTTAAATAACCATTATTTTGGGACATTTTAAGCGAGATGGGCTACTCAATCAGGAGAAAATTCTAACAAGGCCCCACTTGTGCTGTTTATCTTGATATGAGATCACCATTTCACATAAATGTGGTTGTGATGCCTGTATCTGAGGTACTTTAATCAGACGGGTAGTCATGATGTGTATATTTGGCTTCGTATATTTGTATCCCAGTGCCACTTTGATGGCATACACTGCTCTCTCACTCTATAATAATAGTCTACTGGAGTCGGAGGAATGTAAAATTTTGTGTTATTTTCCTATCCAAACCGATAAGAAGCTAAAAGATAACAGACCAGACATAACAATAATAGAAAAGGAAAAACGAAGGTGCTTGCTAATTGATCCATCATGTCCCTTTAATTCCAGGATTGTGAAAAAAAAAAGGGAGGATGAAAAAAAATATAATCCCTTGAAATTTGAAATTGTAAGAATTTGGAGTATGAAAGCTGTAAAAGTTGTGCTAGTAATAATTGATGCATTGGGAGCTGCAAGTAAAGATATAAAGAAATGGTTGACGGTTACTGGAATAGAATGTCTTCTAGAGCTTTTACAGAAGGTTTGCCTCTCAGGGGCAGGAAAGATTTTCAGGAGGGCCTTAAGCACTTGAAGTACTATTGAAAGCGTGTGGATACCTAAAATTACCGTAGTATTTCAAGGATATGTATACAAGACTCTGAAGACGCATACATTTTAAAGTATACAAATATGTCGAAATCAAAGATATTAGTGTTCATAAATAATTAATGTATTTCATACAAGTATTCTATCTCGTGTCAACTTCACGCTACGATTATTGTATGGCAAACACTCGCATGTATTTCTGTGTATGTATGATGTTAGAAAGCTATTAGCTTCTTCGAACTAATGGTAATTACGTTATGGATGCCATTAACTGAAATATAGATAAGCTGTATGGAAGGCAAGCAGTTTGAAATGTTTATAATTTATTAAAGAAGTGCTTCTAAGTCTTCATCAACCTGTTAGAATTAGCAGCCAAATCTCATTGAAATGTTACCATACCAACTCAAAAGGAACGAAGATTCTGTACAAATTAATTCTTCATGTAATTTGCCAAAAACATTATCCGTAATTGTATAAATATACCAGATATCGAAATTAGTTTTTTTCAAATAAATCTACTATTTCCGGAACATCGATCTGAAAGGTATTAGTCAATACTGTTCAATCAAAGAAGTTCTCCATACAATCTGATGAAACAAGCTTACTCGATAACAACGATATTCTTAACATTTTTGAGAGATTCTTGAAACGAACTGATGGAGAAGTTGCTGATTTTCAAGAAGTGTGGGTTTGGTTATTTATGAAGAAATGAAAAGTTGATCGAAAGTAATATTCCGATGAGAAGTACAATACATTTTGAAAATGATCGTGCCATTTGTATGGATAATCGTTACAAAGGATTCGTATATCATTTTAAAAGCTCGTCCACCTTTACCATTCACTGCACCATTTAGAAAGAATAGTAACAACTTTTGGCGGGTTATTCAATTTTTGTTGTCAAAATCACCGTAAATATTTTCAAATACTATAACATCATTACCGTTTTTGAATAAAGAAAATTATGAAGACATGCGGATGCTGCTGTTTTTTGCCGGGATAAGCCAGTTTTCCAATGAATATATTTTCCCGACATTCTGGGATAGAATCGTTTCTTTCATGCTGTTATATCCTTATGGATAAACGAAAACTCTGCAACAGTGTAATAACAATATAATGGGAACTAACAGCAGTAACCACGCGTAACCTAACAACAATACAACACGGTAACTCGAACTGTGAACTTTGAACTCCAGCTTTGAACTATCAACATACGAACTGTGGAACTAGCACGATGATTTTATTCAAACCACAAGGGTTAAACAAAGAGAGGACAGTACACGGGACAAATAGGTGTCCGGGGACTTATTGGATGAGATTACATATACTGAATGAATACATATTATTTCTGATGAACATGAAAGAATGAACGGACGCGGAATGAGTTTGATCCCACCAACCACATTCCTGTGTTGAACCGTTTACTTCGTACTTCGACAAGGTCTGAGTTATGGACGCCACCTTGCCTGTAACCTCGCTCCAATTCTTTTCTATCTGGAGGTCTGGACGAAACCACACTCCGAGCATTTTCACCGGACAGTCTGTCCAGCGTCCGACGACGTTGATTGGACGGCGTCTTTGACTTTCCAGGTGCCGAGCTGTAAGCCGACCGACTTATCTCAGTTAATTCTTATTCCTGCCACCGATTCACAATCCTTTAGGGCCTCACCTATCCTCTGTACGTCCTGGTCCATGGATACGATGACAGCGACATCGTCCGCATACGCTGTGACTGATTTTCCATACCCTAAATCTTGCGGGTCTCCACTTGTCGTCTCTTAGTCTTCGCAGTCGTGGCACAAGAGCCAATACATACAGCAGAGGTGAGACTGGACAACCTTGACGACCCGAGCGTTCGATATTGAACGGTTCCGAAAAGAAAACGTTCACCCGAACTACAGACTTAATGTTGCTATATAAAGCGTTGATCCAGCAGCGGAATGTCGGGCCAAAACCGGCCGCCTCGAGGACCGCCACCAGATACCGATAGTCTATCCTATCAAAGGCCTTGGATTGGTCTAAATGGACCAACGCCCTACTCTTTCCAGGAATCCTATTTACCCTTTCTAAGTATAGCGTATAAAGTGGAGATTATCGTGTATAGACCTACTGGGGATGGCGCCTCCCCAACGATACCATCCACGTCTTTCGCAAACCTTTTTTGCTAATATCTTGACCTGAATTTTCAACTCTGCTTTAAGCAGAGTGATGGGCCTAAAGTTGTCAATTACGTCCCCTTTATTTGGGTCCTTCCTGGTCAGTACCATCACTCCCTGGCTCATAGACGCAGGAATACTCCCGTTCTGCTGCCAGTTATTGAAGACACAGGCCAGCAGGTACCAAAACAAGTCTGGCATAGTATAATATGATTCACAGGGGAGACCATCGCGACTCGGCGACCTGTCCCCGGTAGACCGACGAGGAAGTCCACGAGACCCTCCCTACACTCTGGCCCATCGCACCGCCCCCGAAACTGTCCGGCGAAATGCTCATGTAAGGCCGTACACATCTCCTCGAGTTCAGTTACCGTTTGTCCCTTTTGGTTCGTCAAAGACCTTAAATGTGGAATTATTGCCTCACTGAGACTCAACAACACGAGCCCATCCGGCGGAGTTGATACCCTCTTGGCGCATTGTACGTATCTTCGCTTTGACTCTGCGACTCTTGTGTCTAGCCTCGAGTTGATTGTTGAGCGCCATTCCCGCAGTCAACACTCCAGGAGCAGTGCCAGATCTCATTGCCTCATGCAAAGATCGGGTTTCGAAGGACGGGGAGGAGTGAGTTGCCTTGGTGGTAGGTGGGGAATAGTCTAGTTGTCATAGCAGATGTGGAACTAGACTCAGTGTTAGTGGAGGATGAGGAGTCAGACTGCAGAACCGACATCTATTTTAGTTGGTAAGTTCTGAAAAATTAGTTTTTATATCAAGCTTTAGTTTCACATTAAATCGGACGTAAAACGGATTTTAGACCTAGAATTCATAGATGTATTTCCTTGTTTCATAGGGTACCAGGTAAAGCTGTGACCTGTGGATTGCTATAACCAGCAGTGGGAATCTCAATGTTGTCATCGTATGCCATAGTAGCAAGATCAAAGTTTATTTCCATTGCTCATGTTAAATCAGTGATGTTTTGTTGGAGGCTGTGTGCCTGTCAAGTTAGTGTAAATGGTGGTGTTGGCGTTACAATTATCAGTTTTATAAAAACTGTGATAGAAAGAATTGGTGCAGTAGTAATTATTTCGAATCCAACTTATGATGACCGACGCGTTTGTGGTAGCAACCGTTAATTATGCAAATGTAAAAATGATATGTTAGGAAGTCATTTAAATTCGATTTTTGGATTAGAGATCGTTAGTTTGTATTGGCTAGCTTGTACATGGAAATGCCTTATGACTTTCTTAATGGTGAATATGTAAATGAATTTATGGCAGTTTTTAAAAATCATCCAGGTCAAAGCATTCAGGTAGGTAAGTATTTTTTAAATAGTGTTTGGTACAGTGTTGTGTTTCAGGCACTATTTACTTCGGCAGAGGTAAGACCCCTTCTTGTGGAAATTTTGGGAGGGAGAAAAGGTGATGATAGTTAATGACTCTGCTGCTTGGTTGTCTATGTTTGTGCGTATGTGTGTGTGTGTGTGTGTGTGTGTGTGTGTGTGCGTGCGTGTGTGTGAAGAGTAGGTTCGAATTACTATAGTATCCAATTACCTTCGTGCTATTCAGATCTGTTATTACCTCCTGGGCTGCATTTGTTAATCAAATAGATTCGTTTATTCTCAAGGGTCCAATGTGTGTTTCTATGGATTTCGTTGAAACTTGGATGTCGTGAGTCGATACAAGCATATGTACACACAGACACAAACACAAACAGACACACAGACAGACACTCACACACACACACATACACACACATACACACATACACATATACATACATTTATATGCATATATATATATATATATATATATATATATATATATATATATATATATATATATATATATATATATATGAGAGGTATTGGTATCCAGAAGACCCAAGGTGGTAAGTAAGGCTATGTAAGTGCGATGGAAAGAATTTTGTTAAACTCTGAGGTCGACAATAATACGGGTGAGGAATCTAAAGCGGGTCTTGTATGAGCATGTATACGTTAAATAAAATGAGACAACAACGCCAAGGCTTTCTGAAACTCGTGCACATGGTAGATTATGGTATATTTCACAATATACTTTAGTTTTAATATCTGGTTGACCTTCCTTTAGCGTCAATTACCGCTTTTATACTGTACTGTAGATATGCAACCGATTATGTGTATGACCATCGTCCAAAATTAACTTATGTTTCCTTGATTATTTCAGTTTTTTAAAATGCTAAAATACGTTGTAAATACAATTAATAAACATTAAAATGCTTAAAACAAGGGAGTTGAGTGAGTGTGAGCGAGGTCAAATCGTAACTCGTCATGATGATGGAATGGCTCAAAGGCAAATTGCTCAGAAGATGAAATGTTCCCGATGTGCGGTGCAAACGACTCTCAATCGCTTCAGAGAGACAAAAGATGTGAAGACAATACAAAAAAAAAAAAAAAAGGTAGAAAAAATTTACATCACCGCGTGACGACAGATCCTTCATCTGTCAGTAGCTCAGAAACAGGAGAAAAACATCGTCGGAGCTCTGTCCGGACTTCAACGAGGCTAGTACTTCATTAATATCAACCAGAACTGTCAAAAGAGAATTGTAAAGTCAGGAAGAAGCTATGGGTTTCTAAAGCGAATATGGAAAAATGTTTTCAGTGGGCCAAAAACAACTCAGATTGGACCAGTGAGCAATGGTGTAAAGTTATATGGTCTGATGAAAGTAACCATGAGCTAAGGTAGTACATATATTCAATCAGTATATAGATTTAATGTAAATGGTTTGTTGCTGAAAATATATAAAAAGTATCCAACATAAAGCTGTTTTTCATGTTTTTACTCAGGTTTTCGGTACATCTGGTGCAACGTTCATGCCTCGCAGACTTAGGGAAGCATTTAAGGCTGAGTGTCTGGTACCAACCGTAAAACATGGGGGTTGTTCTATCATGGCGTGGTCCTGCATGTCTGCCACAGGACCCGGAGAAATGTTTTTATGTCAGGGAAGGATGAATTCAGCTACCCATGTTTCCATGTTATCGGACGTTTTAGAGCCATCAATTGCTAAACTGCCTCCCGGAGTGTCGGAAAATAGTGTTATCTTTCAACAGGACAACGCTCTATATCATACAGCAAAGAATACTCGTCAATAGTTTGAGACACCAGCAGACCATTGATAATGGTCTGCTGGTGGGAGACCCCTTAGTTGTCAGCCAACATCTTGTTTTAAGTTTTCGTTTACCAAACCTCATGAGTTTATGACTATACTAACCATGATTTCTGTCTGCTCTCTCACCCCTAACCCTAATAGATAATGCCCTTTATTCTCTTAAGTTTTAGATATACAAGGTTTGATATGATAGTCTATAAATCTAAATAAAAAAAATAAAAAATCAAATCAGTGAAAGGCAGAGTCTTCTTTGAGATTTTAATTATTAGCTTCAAGGGTGTGGCTAACGCAGGATGTTCTCTGTCTGTCTCCCTAACCTCTGGGAAATTTTAGGTATTATTATACTAATTTGTCCATCTGTTCTAATTTAATTAAATTCTATGTCTTTGTGCAGCTGAAGATTGCTCTGCAATTTAAATTGATGTAATGATTAAATTGTTCAATTAAATGGAGTTGCATGAAACTATCGTACTGCATTACCTCTGGATATCCTTGTTGATTATTTTGACACACACACACACACACATATATATATATATATATATATATATATATATATATATATATATATATATATATATATATATATATATATATATATATATACAGAGAGAGAGAGAGAGAGAGAGAGATAGAGAGAGAGAGAGAGAGATTTTTTGAGGAGTATGCGTGCATATATACATCATATGAATATACATACATGAGTATAATTCATAGTTATATATATATATATATATATATATATATATATATATATATATTTATATATATATATACGTCATACATATACACACACACTCACACACACACAAACACATACACACACATATATATGAAATTATTTTACGGCTTCACTTTTTCTGCGAGTGTTTAGTATGTGTTTTGTGAATGCAGAATAGTTTTGTAGTTACCAAATCGTTTCGGGTTCATCCAGCAATGAATGATATACTTACAGGTTGGTTGTAGTTACAAAAATGCGTGTGTTCAAAAAGCCGCCCCCACCAACAATTATCCAGTTCTCTTATCACGATATCTTCCACACAAGCAAGTGAAATACCATCAAAAGCATGAACGGTGTTTTGCGTTTTTACATTGTAGTCTTTTCTTTTTTTTTATTTCTTATCGTCTTGTATCGTTTTTAATATTTTCGTGTGAAACATGAAGTTCTCTTTCATTTTTCCTTCATCTAAGTGTTGTTTCGCTTTTGTTTTGAACCAACAGCCATGTAATTCCACAACACGAGGGCAGGTCACGAATTCTGCAGAAACTTAAAAGCAGCAACTCAATAATATACATTGTATTATTTTATTGTTTCAGTCTTGTTGATGCTTTCTTATCGTTGCTGCTCATAGCATTCTGTTAGTTTTACCATCATCATCCCTGATATATATATATATATATATATATATATATATATATATATATATATATATATATATATATATATATATATATATATATACATATATATATATATACA
The DNA here is from genome assembly GCF_046866305.1 of Octopus bimaculoides. Taxonomy (NCBI): domain Eukaryota; kingdom Metazoa; phylum Mollusca; class Cephalopoda; order Octopoda; family Octopodidae; genus Octopus; species Octopus bimaculoides. Next base: position 96,869,394 of record NC_142934.1, on the reverse strand, counting down.
TATATATATATACATATATATATACATGTATGTATGTATATGTATGTATGCATACATATGTATATATACATGTGTCTCTGTATGTATATATGTATTATGTATGTTACATTTAAAAACTGCGTATGTTAAATGTAAATTCCCATGAAATAATTTGTACTATACACCGATGTGTGATTATTTAAATGTATCTGTCTATAAAAATTTAGTTTATTTTATTTAATTCCCCATTTTTGGTTAAGAGAAATGTTTAGAATCTAGCACTTGGAAGGAAACCCACACATCAGCAATAGTAAGAAGTAAAATATCAATAATAATAATAATAATGATAATAATAATAATAATAATAATAATAATAATAATAATAATAATAATAATAATAATAATAATAATAATAATAATAATAATAATAACTACATAAAAACGGAAAGTATTACACATATATGGAAGAACGTTTATTATTTAGACTGAAAAAATTGCGGAATCAAATTAACTTTCAAAATTTAAGTTAATTAAAATACGTGGCAAAAATTATTCGTCGTGGTAATTCTCTCTCATGTATCGTTCTCTTATCTTTGCTCTTCTCTCTTTCCTCTCGTGTATCGTTCTGTCATCTTTCTCCTTCTCTATTTTCATTTCCATAAAAGGAAATATTTTCGATGGCAATACATAAAGATTCAAGTAAAATCCAATTAAGTTATCAAAGAATGAACTGTAAAATGAGACGGACAACTAAATAGCTCAACATTAAAACTCGTGTTTGGGGCAGAGATGGGAGTTTGCAACTATCTTTATTGCTTTTTTGTATTGTTTCCTTTTGTCGTTTAGTTCTTTGCTTTCAGCATTATCTTTTGAATGTTTGGGTTTCATTGCTCACAATTTAAACACCAACTTTATTTCGACAACTAGAATTAAGATATGTGTAACTTAAAAGAGTAATTTTTTTTTTAGTCATTTCTAAAATATATCAGTAAAGTTTAAGGCATGTGTCACACTGACTACCAATCAAAAAGCTTCCTTTCATAAATATATACGCCCCTTTTTGTGACCTTCCTAACACGCAAGTTTTATAATTATATAAAGGATAAGCCCATTATTTAGAATAATGATCATAACAAGTTGCCAGCATACAAAAAAATACCGTATAGGTAATAATTATGTATATATAAATGAGTAAATATCCAAATGAATATTCATATAGATATTATTATTATTATTATTATTATTATTATTATTATTATTATTATTATTATTATTTTATGTCTGACTTTTGTTTTGCATTTGTACAAGTTGGATCCAAGTCTCACCCAGAGACCTCAAGAGACAACAAGTTAGAAGTTCATGTAGGTGTTATGCCTAGGGTACCATATATTTGGATTTGTACAGTTTTGTTCAAATGAATGTTTAAGAAACCATTATTATTATTATTATTATTATTATTATTATTATTATTATTATTATTATTATTATTATTATTATTATTATTATTATTATTTTATTATTATTATTCTTGTTGTCGTTGTTATTAGAAGTAAATATATAAGTAGTTAATAATACTGAAAACAATAATATTAGTGGCAATCAAGCAATAATGCCGTTAAACGGCTAAACAATAAAATTTTATAATTAATTTATAATTATAATAGAAGGAACACGAAATACCAGCTTGCTAGAAATAAGAGTTAAAATCGTCAAACAAGTCACAATGTCACTGAAAAACATAACGGATCAAGAGTAATCGGGCAAAAGAGCAAAGAAATTTAACACAACTCAGTTGAAAGTTGTATAATGAGGTAATTGATATACTTGTATCACGATTACAGCAGGTCTTACTGCTGTTAATAATAATAATAATAATAATAATAATAATAATGATAATAATAATGATAATAATGATGATGATATCTATATGAATATTGATTTGAATATTTACTCATTTATATATATTATACAATGAAATTGTTTTGAATTTGGCGCGAGGTTGTTCAGCGCTTAACGGACACAACGAGGCGAGTAGGTTTTTTAACACTAGGTATTTAATAAGACCAGCTAAAGAGTATCAACGAATAAACCAAATTTCGAAATCATGATACAGGTATATCTATTACTTCATTCTACAGCTCTCAGCTGAATTGCTATATTAAATTTCTTTGCTCGATTGCCCGATTTCTGTTGTTTCGCTGTCTTTTCAGTGAGATAGTGGACTGTTTAAGGATTTTAACTCTTATTTCTAGGAAGTTGGTAATTCGTGTACCCTCTCTTATAAGTATAAAATTACGAATTAATACTAAAATTATATACATATATATATATATATATATATATATATATATATATATAATTTAATTATTAATTCGTAATTTTATACTGATAAAAGAGGGTACACGATATATGCATATATATATATATATATATATATATATATATATATATATATATATATATATATATATATATATATATATATATATATATATATATGTATATATATGTATATATATGTATATATGTATATGTGTATACATATATATATATATGTATGTATATATATATGCATATATATATATATATAAATTTGCACGAAGCGTAATGATGCTTAATACCTGCTAGAAATAAGAGCCAAGTCTTAAATAATCCATCGTAGCGCACCAATATAACAGAGAAAAACAGTATGCGAGGAAAACAGAAAGAATTAAAACATTTAACAGCACAAATAAAAATATTATGCGATTAGGGATATCCACAAACCAGGTTTCGGCTTTTGATTATTCAGCCTTGAGTCTCGTCAGTGTGGACTACCAGTTTAAATCCATGACTGTTCACGTTAGTCTCTGACTGTGCAACTGGTTTTGTTTTGCGCCAAAATCAGAGCACATGGTGCGTAAAAATATATAAATGAAATATTCAAACACTGAGATTTGAAGTTGAATTTATCCACAGCTGACATGAACAGTAGTGACATCTAACTTCAAATCTCAGTGTTTGAATATTTCATTTATATATATATATATATATATATATATATATATATATATATATATATATATATATATATATATATATATATATATATATATGTATGTATATGCATATGTATATATGTATATATCATATATTATATTTTACACCTATACAAACATACACACATACACATATATATATATATACATGTATGATATATATATGTATATGTTTATAATATACATATGTATATATAATATAATATATATACTTTGATTGATTGGCATCCGTTAGACTCGAAAAACTATGGATCAGTCCTCACTATATGTGTCTATATATATATATATATATATATACTTTTGTCTGTTATATAATCGTATATATATGCATGTATATGAATATCCTTTTCTCTTTGTTTTAAATACGTAATTTTGAAGCATTTCAGATATAATTTTAATTGACTCTCTCTCTCTCTCTCTCTCTCTCTCTCTCTCTCTGTCTCCCTATGTACATATATATATATATATATATATATATACATATACACATAAAGAGAGAAAATCAAAATTATATCTGAAATACTTCAAACTTGCGTATTTAAGACAAAGAGAAAAGAATATTCATATACATGCATATATATACGATTATATAACAAACAAAAGTACAGGAATTATGTAATAAAACTGATAAGCTTACAGTTGTTTGTGGTATAGGATGCAGTGCGCTCAAAGCATTGCATTTTAGAAGCTCCAAAGAAGCTATAAGGTACTGCACAATCACTCAGCTCTGAGTGCTCTGTATGTCATAGAAGAAACAGTTGTAAACTAATGATGTTCATTACGCAATTCCTGTTTCCTTGTCATTCACGTAACTTAACATTACGCTCTATACTCGAATAATGCTTAACTCTTATATTTATATATATTGAGTTACAGCATCTGGTTATTAGTATCACTATGCCTAAGAGAAATCATAAAATACCTATGTGTGTGTATCTATCTATCTATCTATCTATCTATCTATCTATCTATCTATCTATCTATCTATCTATCTATCTATCTATCTATCTATCTATATATCTATCTATCTATCTATCTATCTATATAAATATATATACATATATATACATGTATATATATATATATATATATATATATATATATATATATATATATATATATATATATATATATATATATATATATACACTTATATATTTTCCGCTCGTTTGTACACACACACACACACACACACACACATACATATATATATATATATATATATATATATATGGTAGATAGATAGATAATACATACTTACATACATGCGTACGTACGTACATGCACTGACATAGATGCATACATATATACATACATACAAAAGTGTGGAAAAAACGAACCGTTTTACTTAGTTAATATAAAATTCAATCAGAAAGTATATAGAGTTAGGCTAAGATATCTCAGAAAATATAGACATAGATACATAACGTAAAAGCGGTAGATACACAAATCAATCTGAAATATTTATATTTAGAAAACCAATATCAAAATATTCTAATCTTAATCTGCATGCAAGAAGATTTTTCTTTAAAGAACATGAAAACTAATCGGGAATAAAATATTAAGATAATTTATTAAAATGTTGTTACTATGGAGCAGAGACTATAAAACTTAACTTGAGCCCATTCTTAAAAGATCAAAGACTTATTTTATTGTTTTATAAGATTCTAGGTTGAAAAAATATATCTGTTTCTGTTTGTTGCAGTTGGACTTAATTCAGGAATAAACACTGAATGTCCGATGAAAATATATAAAAAGAAAATTGCCAATCGCCAGCAACGATATTGGTGAGAAATTTCACTGAAGAGTAAAATCAAGAGAGAATGAGAGGATAGAGGATGTGTTAGCATAAGTGTACTTAGGTTCGAAACCAGCAGAAGCAGTGTAATAAAATATTTATGCAAGAGATGTAGAATAAGAAATCACGATCAGGGTATTGTGTTTACAATTAATTAAGAAATTAAGTATGAAGACACTTTGAGATGCCTTTCTCCAGCATTCTAATATACAACAACCTGCTATCAGTACATGACAATGTCATGGAAAATAATGAAATAAAATGAAGGATCGAATGAAATGAAACAATAGAACACCAAAATAAAAACAATCAAAATTCTAAATTCTATTATTAATCATGAAATTATGAATTACTAAAACTCTAAAACGTTGAATGCTTAAAAAGAAGCACTAGATGTCACCATACCGTTAGCACCACCAATATTATTACTACTACTACTACTACTACTACTACTACTACTACTACCACTATCACTACCACTACCGTACCACCCACACTAACATCATCATCATTGCTACCACTACCATCAATAACAACAAGAACAACAACAGCAAATGTAAAAAAATTCATTGTTTGCACCAACATCTGAGATTCGATTATTGACAAATTTTGATTCTCTGAGAACAATGGAACAAATAGAACCTTTTCGATCAATCCTTTGTTACTGAGTCGGGACCCGAAAGGGCAATATGTTTGCTTATTTATATTTATGGTTATTTTTCTATTTGATAAAATTTTTTGAATATATTTAGAAGGAGGAGAAATGCTGTAAACACTAATTTTGTAAAATTGACTTGAAAGCAAGCTCGGTGATTTATGAAAATTCTGTATTGTCGAGTAAATTCTTCACAATACTTCGCGTAAATAAGCACGGAACATCCCCCCCCCCATGTTTATTTTATTTTATTTTAGTTTTTGTTTTGTTTCATTTTGATTTTGAGAAATTTCACGTATCTTCTTTTCTATTTTCCCGTTTTACATTTATCTCCTGTTCTCACTCGTTTCTCTTGCTCACATCTCATCTATTTTCCACTAATGTCACTCGTTGTTCCTTTTCAGTCATCAATCCAAACCGTTTCTCTCACCCTCGTTACTCTCAAGGTTATACTGTTACCGCCCTTGCACAATTCACACTTCCATAATTATCTTATTTCAAATTTGATTCTTCATTCTAAAATCTATTCCCCACCAAAATCACAGTTCGTTTTTCCTGAACGATTTCAATACACAGTTATATCTGATAATATCCTTACTTTAAAGGTTTTTATGACCCCACCCTATCCTGTCTCACCGTATATATATATATATATATATATATATATATATATATATGTGTGTGTGTGTGTGTGTGTGTGTGTGTGTGTGTGTGTGTATACACATATATGCATACATACATATACAAACATATACATTCATATATCTACATATATAAGATAGATACGGATATATATATGTATATATAAAATTATATATATTGCTCTCTCTCTCTCTCTCTCTCTCTCTCTCTATTTCTCTCTATCTCTCTCTATTTCTCTCTCTCTCTCTATTTCTCTCTCTCTCTCTCTGTATTTTTCATTTCGTCTTTCTTCATTTCAGACTCCGTGCACTTGGTAACCTTTCAGAGAGAATTGAATAAGCCGATGTAGGAAGAAAGCACAGTATGTTGGCAACGGAACTCGGGAAGAAACTCAAATGCTATTTTATTTAAATCTAAAGTTATAATATTTGTATTCCTATTTTTGAGAATTTTCATTAACTACGCCAAAATCCTACTTGATGTTAACCCCAGTGGGTTCACTCATAAACAGAAACAACGGCAGCAACAATAGCAGCAGCAGCAGCAGCAGCAGCAGCAACAACGTAAAAGAACTGAAAAGAAAAAAAACAAACAACACATTTAACGATGGTGTCAAAATATCGACAAGAACAAACTTGACAGCAACAACATAAAAACATCCCCCCTCCCACCATCTCCGAAAAAAATAAATTGATAACAAATATTACAAAATGTTTGAACAAAATTACAATGCACATATATGTGAGTGTGTGCATATATGTGTGCGTGTGTGTGTGTGTGTTTGTATGTATGTAGATGTGTACATGCACATAACCCTAACAACTAAGAAGTGAATCGATAAATACTTAAAATAACATGGAGTGAGAAGATGAAGGAAGGGTTTTTCCTATTTAAAGAAAATCTCATTAAAAATCATCTTATAGGGCAAGACGTATAAAATAAAATAAAAACAAATAAAACAAAAAAAATCTGAAGTAATAAACGAAATAATTAAAATAGATGACTAACCAAATAAACATAAAACTCATTGTATAAATAAACAACTATGAATAAAGAAATAGCTGTAGAGATCGATAAACTGAATAAATAAGTAAATAAATAACCACTCACAGACACATATGCATGTGTGTGTGTGTGTGTGTGTGTGTGTGAATGTGGGTGCGGAAAAAGAAGACGAAACTCGAGAAAAATCAAACAAAAAAACGTCTTAAAAATCATAAAACAATCTTTAAAAATTGGAAGAGAAAAAAAAACTGAACGAAAGGCAAGGTGTCAGTAATCAATTAAGTTAAAAGTTTGTAACGTTATAAAGTTTGCAAATTTATTGATTATTATAACATATTGAGAAAATAAAAAGTACAACTATATTGTGGGTGAGAGAGGCGTAGAGAGGGGTGGATATATGAGATAGAAATGCAGATAAAATTACACAGAGCTTGTTCTATTAAGGTTGCATAAGTGGGCATATCAATGTATGTATAAACATACAGGCGTATATATGTGCGTGCGTGTTGTATATATATATATATATATATATATATATATATATATATATATATAAATGTGTGTACGTGTAGCTGAATATCTAAAAGCACAATATAATCTAAATGTAGAAATATTTAAATGAATAAGAATAGCCATATGTGCACATATATGCTATCCGTATCTTTTAAATGCGGTATATTTCATGTGTATAGACATAGAGACAAAGAAACTGACAACACACTGAGTTGGTTAGATCAACTAAAAATTTGCTACTTGTTTTGGGAACCAATCTATCTACTACTACTACTACTACTACACTCACACACACACATACATACACACACAAACACATATATGTGCACGTGTGTATTGTGTTGGTACTATATGACTTTTAACCGGAATACTGTTAAAATAACTTATTCCACAACTCATAACCTAATATACAACATTATACATTCGAAAGTAGCTGAATTAACAAGTAGTGATAATAATATTGCTAATGGTGATGATCGTAGATGTGTCAGTAGAAACCCTCGCCATTAATACGGAAATTGTATAATGAACAACGTAATTCCATTACTCATAAATCTTATACAGATTTCACTGCCAATGTACTATTTAAAGTCAGATATTACACACATGCGCGCGCGCGTACACACACACGCACATACTCATACTCATTCATATCACGAGTTTAAACCATAACATGCAGTACGACATTTAACGAAAGATTTTAGTATATGTCAAAGTATTTTAATGGTACAGAAAACCTTGGAATGTATTTGGCGACGGAAACAATGGAAATCCCTTTTCTTTGGATTTCATTTTGAATAAATATCTGGAGCTCAAGTTCTGTCTGTTTCTTTATTCGGCTGTACGTTGTTCATTGCGCACGCACATACACAGAGGCACAATGTCCGGATGCAGCTCTGACAAATACGGTTCTGTCTCCTCTTAATCCGATCCACGAAGCTGGAGAGTAGGTTTGCTGGAAAGCTACCAAAGCAATAACAAGAAGCGATAAATTCAGTTTATGAATGACTATTGGAAATATTAATATAACCGAATGCACTGTTAAGAGCATTTTTGAACTAACGGATCCCTAAAAATGTCACCCATGGTAGCAAGTGGTCTGCTACATCAAATTTCAATTAAAGAACCTAATTGTATATATTGGTTCGCGTTTGTGATGTTCTTAGGCATATCATATTTATAATCATTTTTATTGTTAGATAAACTTGAAAAAGGTACTTACATGAATAATGTTGTACGGAAGAATATTAGAAATCTTTTTGAATTATGCATTTCGCTGAGGTACATGCAACACTGTACGTTAGATTAGCTTACTCTATTAAGAAATGGATGAGAGTAAACCCTGCACAAATTTACTCAGAACAAATTCTTTGTGGTCAGAGACGCCTCGTACCTTGTTCTCTACGGTAAGCTCTATATATCTGTGTAATTGTGAGTGCTTATGTGTATGTATTTATGCGTACGTATAGGGGAGGGAACGAGAAAGAGATATACAAGCAGGCAGATACAAAGAAAGATATGTTTATTTATGAAGAACGAGGAGAGGACAGATGTCCAGTCAGAGACTGTACGAAGATATACAGAAGTGAGTGAAAAAGAAAAAACGAAATGATAAAAAAATGTGTATATCATTGTGAATATGCAAGTTCATGTGTACATATATAAGTGCGTGTTTACGTGTGTGCATGTATGTATGTATAATAAACGGACTTCCTTCAGGCAACATTAATCGGCCCGCGGCTAAGGTACCACACAGTGGGACACAGTCTAAAACCACAGCGTTGTCAAGTGATCTTATTAACCACACAGCCAACTGGTGTCTTTTTTTTTTGTCTATCTACTATATTACAGAGACTCAAACAAAATCATCAAAGACCAGTTGCTAAATAGTGAGTTGTACACAGATACATGTATGTATGTATGTATGTATGTATGTATGTATGTATGTATGTATGTATGTATGAATGAATGAATGTGCGTGTGTATGTATGTATGCATGCATGCATGCATGCATGTATGTATGTATGTATGTATGTGTGGAGGCGCAATGGCCCAGTGGTTAGGGCAGCGGACTCGCGGTCATAGGATCGCGGTTTCGATTCCCAGACCGGGCGTTGTGAGTGTTTATTGAGCGAAAACACCTAAAGCTCCACGAGGCAGACAGATAGATAGATAGATAGATAGATAGATAGATAGATAGATAGATGGCTGGATGGATGGGTGGGTGGGCATTGGGTAGGTGGATGGATGGACGGATGGATGGATACATACATACGAAAAACTGTGTACAGTTGTGGAAATCAGTTCCCCAGTGTACGTTAACATGAAGCTAAAGATCAGTGAAAAAAAATGTAGTTACGCTGTACTGTTCAGATCTAAAGTTACTCTATCCGGATTACAAGTTCAGGTTTATACCTGTAATTACTGGAGCACTGAGATATGTAACGCACTGCCTAAATAGCAATCTAGAGAAATTAGGCTCCACAAAACCAGAAAGGAGAAACCTGATTCGAAGACTACGGACCCAAACCATCGTTGGAACTGTGAAAATCTGTAAAGTTTCCAGAAGCTAATTATTTAAATATATACGTAATACAAGACATACAAATCTTCACGTATACAGACTTACGTACATAATACATACATGCATACATACATACATACATACATACATACATACCCTGTTGCTAATGTTGATATTCCAATGAAGAAACTTTGGATCTGGGTTAGAAACAGGCTCTTTCTCTGCTGGCAAGAAATCTTGAAGTAAAACTGAATAATGACATACATATATACATATATCGATAGATAAAGAATAATTAGACAGACAAAAACACACACACACACACACACACACACACACACACACACACACACACACACACACACACACACACACACACACATATATATATATATATATATATATATATATAGAGAGAGAGAGAGATAGATAGATAGATAGATAGAAAGATAGATAGATAGACAGACAGACAGATAGATAGATAGATAGATAGATAGATAGATAGATAGGTAGATAGGTAGGTAGGTAGGTAGGTAGGTAGGTAGGTAGGTAGGTAGTTATATATATATATATATATATATATATATATATATATATATATATATATATATATATAGACAGATAGATAGAAAAATAGACAGACAAAGAGATAGATAGATAGATTGAATGATTGATTTCTGTATGAACGCATGCGCTGGACTCAGGGTGTAATTAAACAATTAAAACCCATCAATTAGTTTTTACTCCTACTACAAAATTTCAAGCGCTCATATTTCTGCAGCCAGACAGTTTGAAGTCTATTTCTAGAACTTTCTCATTATCCACAGTTAAAAGCAAACAATGAAAATACTTTGGCAGAATGTAGATGCCCTCTCATCAAAGTAAACCCCAAATCATAATAATAATCGTACGTTACACGAGGGATTTCGTTCCTTCTTTTAGGAATTGCTTTCGTTTAGCTGTTTTCGTTGAAACCATTCCCAAGAGAGCTTTTGTTTGCCTTTAAGCTTATCTCTGATGAATGTGAATGTATATTCATACATGCATAAAGAAACAGACATTCACATACATGCATAGGTAGATAGGAGCACAGATAAGCATCATTGCTATACTTTACACATGCAACTGGCAGCCAACAGTTTATCTCTCTTTCTATCTGTCTATTCATCTAACTGGAAATCTGTCCAAGTTTTTCTTAGCTTTTTCCCTGGCTGTATATTTAGCTGCCTCTTCATCTCAATCTATATACGCTCCCCACCCTACACACACACACTTACACACACATACACATACACTCATATGCGCATGCATGCTTGTCTGCCTTCACATCCAACCACACACATACACCCAAATGGTTGTATATATGTACGTATATAAAATTATGTGCATTTGTGTATGTGTGTCTGCATGATGACAATCTCATCACAATATATTTTAGGAGTATATGATCTAAGGTGTAATTTCTTTTAAAGATAAAAGAATGTGATTTGGTCGTTAATTCGACCAGATTGAAACATCGGGAAGACGGAATCAGACGATTTGGCATAGTTGACCGAACGGTGTTGGAACCGAACGTTCACATACATGCACTTCCACGCACAGAAATTTATAATTACAAAGAGAAAGAGAGGGGTACGGAAAGTGAATGAGAAGGAGAAAGAGAATGAGAGAAACAATAAAATGCCTGGTGTCACCTATTCAGCTACGCCAAATAAGCGGCGCCAGAATGTCCCAAAACGATTTATCTCTACTCCATCGGAGAGGCTACGTTAATGAAAAAGAATTATGTTGTTGATGTCTGAGGCGTTTCTTGTTTGGAGTTTGAAGTATTTCAAAGTAATTCGGTTGATAGCATTTGTAGCAGATTAACGGACTTGGTACAAGATTCCTAGTCATATTGTAGTTGTTTTATCTCTCTCTCTCTCTCTCTCTCTCTCTCTCTCTCTCTCTATATATATATATATATATATATATATATATATATATATATATAAATGAGAATGTATGACTGTGTGTCTGTGTGAATCTCTAAAACTCCAGAACTACACAACCAATTTCATTCAAATTTTACACATACCTTGTGTTTTAGTAAAAAAAAAATGTTTAACTTCTTGCATAGTTCGAGCCCACAGCAACATAATATCTCCTCCACTATTTAAGTATTACGTGTCAAAAGTGAAACAAAAACACTCATGTCAAATACTTTCACTTTAAAAATGAAACTTTTCCACTATTTCAGTATCAAAACTGAAACAATCACATTTCGATACTGTAATTTTGGGGGAATTAATTTACACTGCATACGAAAATACAGACATATTATCACGGCACGTTATTAAACACTCACAGATCTACGCATACATACCTGACGACTGACATGCGTAAGGTGTCAATACAAAATTTTATTTTCATTTCCTTTAAGACAATACACATTTGCTGTTCCATTACCGATTAATAATTATCGCAGGAGTTGCAAGGTTGGCAGGTAAAATATAAAATTCTTTGTCTCTGTACAAGTGCTTCTATTTCCTTAATTTATACTGCATACAAAAGTACAGACATACTATATACGGTACGTTATTAAACACACACACACACACATACACACGGATACACACCTACACATACATATACATACCTGACAACTTAATTTTTTTATTAACCATACAGGGTCGAAACACAGAGGGAACAACACAAGGACAGAAAAAACTAAAAAGTGGAGGAAAAATAAAATCGAACGAAAAGAATGGTAATGATAAATCAAAAGGTGGAATGACGTCTACTCGAACCCCACACTCCAGTTAACGTCATTGAACGTTTTTAGAAGAAAAAAAAATTTTGACAATCTTGCAAGGTAAGATTGCAAGCACTACCAAATCCTTACCGTCTCCCATTGCAACCCATTTCTAGAATGTACCCATTTACCTAGAATATCTCCATTACACCTCCATTCATTTGATTGTCAACAATACGACAGGTCGTGTTAGACGTAGCGCTGACCGCCTCAAAGGAGAGTATTCCAGTGGGTTAGAAAATTACATACCTTCACCCCCAATTTTCCATGATAGGTTAGCACTTGGAATCCTCCAATCCTCCGATGTATTACATGTCGATTAGTCAAATTAGACCATCATTTACTCCACAAATGTTTTGTAGTCAATACTGCACTTTCCCGATTCACCTGTTTCAACATAACTGTAATATATATATATATATATATATATATATATATATATATATATATATATATATATATATATATATATATATATATATATATATATATATATATATATATATATATATATATATATATACTCTTTTACTCTTTTACTTGTTTCAGTCATTTGACTGCGGCCATGCTGGATCACCGCCTTTATATATGTAAACTATACCATTTTAATCCCGAGCGACGCCGGCGGGTGTCTCTGCTAGTTTGTTATATAGCTCTGTGGAAATTTATACTGATTAGACCTATCATCAAATATATTCCTGCCATTTTCATTTTGCCATTCTAGGTTAGATACAACATTATTGGATATGTAAAACTTGATGTGGCTGCTCTGTTTAGCTGACCCTTTATGTTATATAGGCAGTCGTGCGAGGCAGATGAATTGATGAATTTAAGATGTAAATAAATACGTAGGTGAAGAAATGGAGATATCTATGTAGCTAAATATAATAAAACACAGATTGGAAAACTAACCAAATAAACATGGTGTACTGTTTTACAGACCGGAGGAAGATTTTAAAGTTGACACAGACTTTGCCAGAGAATAATAATGGATGTTGTGTATCAGGATTTTATAAAACACGAAGCGCAACCATTTAAATGTTCTTTGTGGTTTAGCGAGAGTCAAGGAAATAAGTCACAAGAAGAAAGAAAAGGAAGAAGTGAGAGGGGAAACAGATAAAGAAAAGATGATAATGAAGAAGAAGACGAGGAAGAGGGGTAGAAAAGGAAGAAGAGAAATAAAAGGTGATGAGGATGATGATGATGATGACGAAGCAGAAGGAGGAAGAGGAGGTGGCGAAGAAGTTTTATGTGAGAGACGGGGGAAATATTAATGATAACTGTTATGTCATTTAAACTAACCAAGATGATTCGGTGTATTAGAACTATTTCTGTCAGAGCAGCAGAAGCAGTAGCAACAACAGCACCAGCAGCTGTGATAGTAATGATAGTAGTAGTAGTAGTAGTAGTAGAAGTAGTTGCTGTTGTAGAGTTCCGAGTAAGAAAACCTGAAGAATACTCAATGAAGCGAAATTATGTGAGTGTTTGTCATTTACTTCTGAGTAATTTTGGCGACTCTGGATGTATGCAAA
>NC_142934.1:96837414-96849914 GCF_046866305.1 Octopus bimaculoides | reverse complement strand
TGTTTAAAGACTGAAAGGCATAATTTGAAGACTATTTGACTGTTATTTCTAGCAAGCTAATTGAGGGATCTTCCTCATTCATGGTGTAGACGGAGGGGATGTTAATTAAATTCGGCAGGTGAAAGTGGAAATGGTCGATGTAACAGCGACGGGTAGAATGGAGTTTAGGAAGGAAATTGCTGAAGGTTAAGGATGAATGTAGGGTTAGAAGCCGTCGTCGTCGTCGGTGTCGTAGTAGTAGTAGTAGTAGTAGTAGTAGTTGCAAAATAGTAGTAATAGTAGTAGTAGTAGCAGCAAAAATAGTAGTAGTGGTAGTAGCAGCAGCAGTAGTAGCAAAAGTAGTAGTAGTAGTAGTAGCAAAATAGTAGTAATAGTAGTAGTAGTAGCAGCAAAAATAGTAGTAGTGGTAGTAGTAGCAGCAGCAAAAATAGTAGTAGTGGTAGTAGCAGCAGCAGTAGTAGCAAAAGTAGTAGTAGTAGTAGTAGTAGTAGTAGTAGTAGTAGCAAAATAGTAGTGGTGGTAGTAGTAGTAGCAGCAAAAATAGTAGGAGCAGCAGCAAAAATAGTAGTAGTGGTAGTAGCAGCAGCAGTAGTAGCAAAAGTAGTAGTAGTAGTAGTAGTAGTAGTAGTAGTAGCAAAATAGTAGTGGTGGTAGTAGTAGCAGCAGCAGTAGTAGCAAAAGTAGTAGTAGTAGTAGTAGTAGTAGTAGTGGTGGTGGTGGTGGTGGTGGTGGTGGTGGTGGTAGTGGTGGTGGTGGTGTAAGTAGTGGTGGTGGTGGTGGTGGTGGTAGTAGTAGTAGTAGTAGTAGGCCCACTTCCATAAACATTTTAATGTAGAGATTGAATTAGTTTTCTTTGTGACTGTAACAATTGCACTGTTCCTGTTTAGGATGTCAGTTGTTGCCGGGGTGATGTAGAGGGGGTCGATGTGGAGGGGTCAATGTGGAGGGGGTCGATGTGGAAGGGGTGATATAGAGGGGTCGATGTGGAAGGGGTGATGTGGAGGGATGATGTTAGATGTTTTGTATATGTTTAATACTTGCTGTTGTTGATGGTGTTTTGCCCAGGAATGTCTCTGTTCACAAACACCACTCGTCAAAATTTGTTACAGCATGACACTACATAATCTGTGTGTGGCTTAGAGATTAGAGTATTCGGCTTAGGATCGTAAGGTCGTGAGTTCAATTCCTAGCGGTGCACTGTGTACTTAAGCAAGACACTTTATTTCACGTTGCACCCGTCCACTCAGTTGCGAAAAACGAGTTGTTCCTATAGTTCATAGGAGCAAACTTGTCACATTATGTGCCATGCTGAGACTCCCAGAGAACTACGTTAAGGATATGCATATCTGAGGCGTGCTCAG
Organism: Octopus bimaculoides; assembly: GCF_046866305.1. NCBI lineage: Eukaryota > Metazoa > Mollusca > Cephalopoda > Octopoda > Octopodidae > Octopus > Octopus bimaculoides. Next base: position 96,848,553 of record NC_142934.1, on the reverse strand, counting down.
CCACTCGCACGTTAGTTTCTTAAGCAGATCAACTGAAACCCTTATCGTTGTAACCGAAGGATGTTAGTTTAAATATAATCTGTGAACCCCCATTTTCATAACACTAATTTTCATAACGATAAGTGTGCCTTGAAATATAGCAACGAATGTGTGTGTGTATATATATATATATATATATATATATATATATATATAATATCAACAATATTAACATTAAGGATTACTGCGATGTTGCACAGCATTACATTTAATTCTTTTAATATATTTACTGCTTTACATACACCAACACATGTTTAAACTGCACCGATTAGCAACGGTTGCAATCCTACTATAAAACACTGGTGCAGTCTTCTGGGTCTTTGCCTGATATCCTTCGATGTAGCCGTTTAAAGATTTTCTTTTATCGGCTCTGCGTTGTATGATGTAGAGCTGTCCGTTAAGTTAGACGCGAACAATCTCCATTTCAAGTTTTTATTGGATAATCATTTATAGACCATTACTTGAAAACCTTCCATTGTTTAAATGTTTATTATTCATTCATACTGGGCAAATGTGAATTTCCTCATGTGCAAGCATCTGAGTGTTAGTTCCTGTCTAAAATTTATTACATTACCCGGTAAAATTCTTCTAAACATAGGTCACATCTATTGGTTCCAGGCCTGTATGGTTTTGTAATACAAATTAATTCCCATTTAATGGTAGAGTGTTTGTTATTGTCCTTAAAAGACCAGATTAATTTGCTAATACTCGTTTGGAACATTTTGTTTGTGTTTTTAAATGAATTCAAATGGCTTGCTAGTCTCCTCTTGAAAATTAATGATGTCCCGCCCTCAGATGTAAGGTTATATTGTCGCAGGAAATTTCCACCTGAACTCACCGCAGATATGATCTGAAGCGAAGAGAAAGGTTAGAATTACAGAATAAAAAAAAAACAAAAGTTCGAAACAAGAAAAAGGTCAAGGCGCAGGTATGGTTGTGTGGTAAGAAGCTTGCTTCCCAACCACATGGTTCTGGGTTCGGTCCCACTGCGTGGCGCCTTGGGCAAGTGTCTTCTACTATAGCCTCGGGCCAACCAAAGCTTTGTGAGTGGATTTGGTAGACGGAAACTGAAAGAAGCCTGTCGTATATATGTGTATATATTTATGTGTCTTTATTTCTGCATTTACTCCCCCACCATTTATTGACAACCGACGTTGGTGTGTTTACGTCCCCGTAACTTAGCAGTTCTGCCAAAAGACCGCTAGAATAACTACCAGGCTTACAATGAATAAGTCCAGGGGGCGATTTCTTCGACTAAAAGGTGGTGCTCCAGCATGGCCCCTGTTAAATGACTGAAACAAGTAAAAAGAATAAAAGAATAAAAGATAAGAATATAAAAGGGAGGAATGAGGGCAAATATGTGGGAGTGGATGTAAGATTTGATGGAAATGAAGAGAGAGAGAGAGAGAGAGAGAGAGAGAGAGAGAGAGAGAGAGAGAGAGAGACGAGGAAAAAACAGATCGGAGAGAAAGGAGCGGAGGTTGCTGTCGTTAAGGTGTAAAACATGGTTTGTTGTAAGCATTTAAGTAAGAGGGGTGAAGCTAAAGACCGACCGAATTCCACGTGTTGATCGCTTTGCAGGGGATGGACGATGCAGATACTGCTGACCAGTTGCTCTACATCCCAGTACATATGCACATTCGTGCAAGTGCACACATACACGCAAATATACTTCATGCCAGTAGTATCTATATACGAAAGCGCTCGTGCGCAAACACACGTTTACACACCATGACTGATCGTTTGGCATCGGTGACTTCATCTTTGACTCATCCTACACCGACGCAACTGAACCAAAAACTGACTCTTTGACTCGCCTAATTTTTCTTTATTAACCTCCTCAGTAACGCGTACGCAATGCAGTTTGATGCTCGGATACTCCAAATATCTGTGATTACTTTTTAGCTTTCAAACAATCAATAGAAAACGGAAAATGTCTCCTCATCTGCTTCACTTTTCATTCATCAAAAACAGCCAGGAAGATGACCGGAACTATACTTCTGAGTGTCACACCACATCACGCCCACAACAAAAATTCCAATACCTCAAGTCCTTCAAGTGGTTCTCTGATAGTTGTACTGAAGCGTTTCATATAAAATACGAATTCCTACCACCAGTGTCTGGCGAAACGAACCCACTCACTAAAATACTGTGTGGCGTTTATTAACAAAAAAATCTGCGAGACCATTATCCAAACCACAAATGGTTACGTCTAACCTCACTGTCCGCTGCCCTCTTTGCAGGCAACTCTACACTGAACCTACTCGAAAATATCGAATTTTATCTCCCTCATCCCATCCAGATTTATCCGTATCAGAACATGCTAAATGCAGAAATACTTTCAGTTACTTAAAGCGAACAAGGTCACCTGACTTAACAATGCTCCTTTCAATACAATCATAACGCAGTAGAGCTAGTACCTATACTCACCAAACTGTCCTTCTCTACGGCGATTTATTTTGATCTTTGCAAACACGTTTACAATGCATTTCATCCTTAACAAAAAAGACCTCTCTGATCCTAGCCACTCTCGCCCTCTTGCGGTGGGGGGGGGGGGGAGACACTCATTAACAATGACACCCTTCAACACCTCGAATCCCTTTAGTTCACCCTTTTCTCTCTCTCTCTTTCTCTCTCTCTCTCTTTCTCTCTCTCTCTTTCTCTCTCTCTCTTTCTCTCTCTCTCTCGCGCGCGCTTTCTTCTTAACATCTCCCAGTACGAATTTCGTAAAACCAACCAGATCTACTGGAGATCTGAGTCTCGTTAGTCACCCACCAGTGGCAACGTGCATTAGAAGAATTTGGTGAAAGTAGTGTTGTTTCCTTCAATATCACCAAAAGTTTCGATTGTATCCGACATGAGAATCTCCTTTCGAGACTTCCTGTCTATGAGACAAGGATTTTCTTGCTTTTAGGATAGCATTGAGGGAGAGCAAGAAGGAGTGAAACATAGGATTGGTACACATATTTGCGTGCGTGTGTGTGCGTGTGTGTGTGTGTGTGTTTACGCTCGTGCGCATGTGCATCTACAAACACACAAACATACTTTCACCATAACTGCGATGCTGAATTGTATTTGAAGAACAAACTAGAGAAGATTAATCTTAGTAATCAACAGTCTGGAAGAGAAATAGAGTTTGCGTTGTGTAGTCTGTGAGTGTGTGTGTGTGTGTATATGCGAGATGCAGACAAATAGATAGATAAAGAAAGGAAGAAAGAAAGAGAGAAAGAAAAGAAAGAGAGAAAGAAAAATAAAGATAAAAGTGTCCATTGAAGGTTGTGGAGAGGTAAAAATGTCTGAGAATGTTGGTCTGTGATTGTCAATAGAAGCATTGGTAACATTTTCTGACATTTGCCGTATGATCAAAAGAAAGCTGATATACGTCCTTACTTTGGCTTATCTTTCTTTACTACATCTGTGAATAGGTTTCATACATACATAGCAGCATTTTGTTCGCTTACAGTTTTCTTTCACTCCCTCATATTTGCATTTGACGCATGCACTCACACACCAACGCGCGCGCGCGAACCACATCGTACCCTTTCTTATTTAATTCTCCATATTGACGTATGTATTAATTTACATCTATATTCTTCTCCTTCTTTATCTCTCGTGATTTATGGCTGATTGAAGTGAAGTCGAAATAACAGACAGTTCTTCCTTCCTAGCTCAGTGTAGTTAGGTTGCAAAAACTGGAATAACTGGTCAGTATAGTTAACAACACTGTAAGGATGGCTAATGATTCACTAATTTCTACTGATGAAACATTCTCGTCCGATGGATATAGTTTAGTAATGTTGAAGATATGCATAAAGCAAGTGAGCCACGTATTGTGAGACTAAAACGCGGGTTATTTCTATTATTTCGAACACATTTTTAAAACTTCATTCCACTGCAGCTAACTTGAGGTCAAACATTATAATATTTGTACAACACACCAAATGGTATCGATACAAATAGTACCAGTAAACGTCATAAACTAGCAAAAGAAAGAACTGATGAACATGGTTATGAAGACGAGAAGAATATTGTCAGGGCACGGGAATTATTGAATTATGTTCTGATAGGTTAGTCGCCGTAATTAGAACAAGGATAATAAATACAGAATTGAGTTCCACTTGAAAGAGATCTCATCCGATTATCTTTTACAATAGTTTCTTAGTCGACAAGTTTATTGAAACGGAATTCTTAACAGACCAGCACGGAGGTTGTCATGGTTTTAATTTTTCCTTTATTGAAATTATGTATTTCAAAGTTTTCACTCTAAGAGTGACACTGATAGGCTGTATTTGCCGAGAAGAAAGGATTGAAAAGTTTTGATCAGTTGCTAGGATTGTATCGACAGAGAGGAAAACAGCTTAGGATGATATGTAAAAAATACCACTGAACCAATGTTGAAACATGTGAAGAAGTCTAGCGTTATTAAAACTGATAATTGTGTAAAGAAAGGCAAATTTAAAGAGGAAGAGAAAAAAAGGAAAGAAGAAAGAAACAACGTGGGATAAGAAAAAAAATGTACAATCAATTTGCAAGAGTTACAAACGCCAAGAGAGATACAAAAGGCCGGCGGCTATGGATGAGAAGGAGCGATGTTAGGGGTGATGTGGTCGCAGAAATTGTCTGACAGTCATGACTGGGTTCTCCTGTTTGTGTGGCATGGTGCAGAGTCCTGTTGCCAGAAGTTGGGTCTTCCAGCAGCCACCTTTTACACCCAGGGCAGCACTATCTCTTCTAGGCACGTGATGTAGGCCTCCCTGTTGAGTCTGAGGCTGTATGGGAAGATGAATGGAGGCATAACATCGCCATCATTGGTGATCCCTTGATCCCTCCAAACGCCATGATGTTGACTGGATGCTTGACTTTTATCCCTCTCGGTACATGTCCTCAGCTTGTACTGTCCTCAGCTTGCACTGTCCTCACATCGACACCCAAACACTCTGAAATGTTCTTATTGGAGCTTCAGGCGCGAATGTCAAGCAGTACAGCATGTCGTTTCCAAATTTCTGGCAGAATAAATTGCGTCATGGTGCTGTTTTTTTTTTTTCTCACATACTGTGACCAACTGACTCCACTCTACTGTGTAGTCGACAAAATAAAAAAACAAATATGCGCATGCGCAAAATTAAAAATATAATATTGCGGTAATATATCCATCGCACATTATATATACTTAACATAGCATTCCTTCAAGTCATCCTCCAAAATAATGAATTCACAAGAAAACTTTGAAATACATAATTTCAATAAAGGAAAAATTAAAACCATGACAACGTCCGTGCTGGTCTGTTAAGAATTCCGTTTCAATAAACTTGTCGACTAAGAAACTATTGTAAAAGATAATCGGATGAGATCTCTTTCAAGTGGAACTCAATTCTGTATTTATTATCCTTGTTCTAATTACGGCGACTAACCTATCAGAACATAATTCAATAAATTGAGAATTCATTTAGCAATTACACATAGTGTGTGTGTGTGTGTGTGCGTGTGTGTGCGCGCGTGTGCACGTGTATTGTTATTTGTGTGTATACATACACACTCACTCACGCATAAACACGTACACATGTTCGCACACACATACATACGCGCGCGCGCGCACGTACACGTCAAAGTCCCATCAACATCGTTAGAAAGTCATGTAGAACTAAAATGGTAGAGAAATAAATTGCTTAGCTTTTTCGATCGATAATTCTGCGTTTTCCAAACTAACATTGACAACCCGATTGTCAGTGCTCTCCCTTGTCTTTCATTATCGCTGAAATAATCCAACAAATCTGGTGTGAGACGGAAAACAAATCCATTTTGGGGGAGGGGGATGCTTTTTTTCCTTCTTTAGTATGTTGCCATTGTCTTGCACACTTTTGACCAATATCGTTTGATCAATATCGTTCAATATCATGCATTCGGTCCGTCAAAGAAGTCTCTTCTCGCCACTTACTGGCTCTCGAGCAAATACTGCACAAGCTAGAGACATCGAGAGGCATCTCGCCTTCACTAAGATGTCGGAGACACCGTAGTATTGTCGAAATCCAAATGCATTTAGATAATCAGCACATTTTTCCGGGAGTACGAAGCGGTATCAGGAGAGAAAATTATGCACGGAAAGTCAGTGGGCTTGCAGCTTAGTATCTGCAGAAGCAAGATCATGTCCAACTACGTCGTTGGGCGCTGGACGGACGGGCCAGTTGAATTGCTCGGGGTTTAGTTCAATTCGAACCTTCAGATGGACAAAAGGTGGGACGAGGTAACGAGCATGGTGGCTACTCTCACAAACAAAAATATGAGCCGAGAGGAAGCTACTCCCGAGTTGGCGATGCGTACGTGGCGTCCGTCACTTGCCACCTCCTGACCGTCCTGTCCTGTTCTGGTCACCGTGTGCTACACTGGAGTGTATGCACTTTCGTTTCGCGTGGAAGAATTGCATTCTCATGCTTAGGCGCTCCATCTGCTTTTAACACCTTCTACGGAGTGATTGGGCACGCTATGGCTAATGATGCGCTAAAATGTGCTGATGCTACATATCCAGTGCTTCCTTAAAGGTGAACAAGTTAGGACTCGTTCGCCAGACACGTGTTTCTCCAGCTCCCACCTTTGACGGAAATGCAGCCTTGAGTCAAACAAAGACTGAAAGGGCGCTCTTGAAAAGTGGAATGTCTTCAAAAGCTCACAGCCACCAGCCAGTCGATTACTACGATAGGTGAAAAATCCACTTTCGCATTCTAAAGAGGATAAGGGGCGGGCAAAAAAGACGACTTTCACGAGGAAACCCTGGGCGTCGGGAACGATTAATTAACATCTCTTTTTCGGATAACTTTCGACCCAGGGCCGATGGATAACTTCCGGACATGCAAAGTGATATCAGCCGAGCAAGTCCGAGATGTGCACAGGGCGACAAGACCGTCCTGCTCTCACTCGTTTTGTGTCCAAACATTCCTGAACTGTGGTTTATGCTAAACACTTGCTGTCGCGTGTAAAACAGAACCGGATATCAACTAAATCCATTGTAAAGATTTCTCCGCCGCTTTCTTTTAACCGGGAACAATAGCCGGTTCTTATATGCTTGGTGGTCATGACAACAGAAGTCGTAAGGTGTACGTGACTAACGGGTCTGAAGAGAAACACTTTCTCCTGTGGCCAGTCCCTAATCACCTTCTTCAAATTTTATCTCGGCTTATGCGGACGACGTCGCCAAAATAGTGTCGGACATTTTGGATATCGAGGTGATCGGCACTTCCCCAAAGGAGTACAAAGCAGTGACATGAGTAAAAATCGGTGGACCTGTAACTCGGCACCTTAAGAAGTAGGTCCCTGCCGACCGACAGTATCGTAGGGTGCTGGAGTGGAAAGACAGATTAAAATACTCGGGGTCTGGTTTGGTTCGATCTCCAGGTGAGCAAGAAGTGAGCGGAGGTGACGAACAAGGTGGCCAGTCTCACCCAGATATGAGCAGAGAGGAAGCTGTCCCTGAAGGACAGAGCGGAGGTGGCGAATGCGTACATCACTTCCGTTATCTACTACTGCCATCTAAGTAAAGGACTAGGCATGACGTGGCTAATGGTACGCAGACGAGCGCTGAGGAAGCGACATGTTCAGAGTTTCCTTAAAATTGAGCAAGCATAGTTTGTTAGACTGACTTTCAGAAGCTCGTACCATTGATGGAGTTAGATCAAGCGTAGACCGAGAAAGTGCACTTGGCACCTGGAGTCTTAGCAAGCGCTCACAACGTTCTGTTTTTCGGGTAATACGATCGATGAAAGTTCAACATTGGAGTTCAATAAGGGAATAGTGGTGGGCAAGAACAGTGACGTCCTTGAGGACACTTTGAGGGATCAAATAGCTGGTCTTTTCGTTGGCATGGCAGTGCTACCAGAGGGCTTTACCAGTTTGAAATATGCTCTATAGGCATGGAAGTGCTGTCCGACACACCTGTACGAGATGTGCTCAGGTAGGTGAAGCAATTCTGCATACATTCGTCCAGTGTCTAGGCGTTTCATCCGACTTTAAACATATGCTTGTAAGTTGTAGGAGTTTAGAAGAAGTGAGGTGCAAGCATGAAATAACCTTGACGGTCGGAGTGACCAGGATGTGTGGGATTCTTTGGTGGTCCCTAGATGGAACTCCTCTCTTTTGGGGAATTTTATTGTTAAATTTCCATTCTTAATTGTTATAAGTTTATTTTATACCTCACACTTGTCCCTTTTGTTGTATTGTCCTTCTTTGGCTTGTTTTCGTCCCTTGTGGCCAATTACGTAAAGATTACTACTACTACTACTACTACTACTACTACTACTACTACTACTACTACTACTACTATTACTATCAATATTATTATTATTATTATTATTATTATTCAGTTGTCTTATTTTTATCACGTGCTTTCACTTCACTACCGAGCGCAGCTCTGTGTGCCTTGGGTATGTGCCGTGGTTTGTTGTGATGCTCTCGTTTTTACTGTATTGAAAGTGTTTTATGTAGGATGCGTGCGGTGCCTAGCAATACTATTCTCTGTGTGTTATATTTTTTTTTATCATACCTAATGTGCCTATTATGATAGGAATTGTTTCTGTTTTTAGCTTCCACATTCGAGTTACCTCTATTTCCAGATCTTTGTACTTTTAAAGTTTCTCCATTTCTTTTAGGGAAACGTTGTCATCTGTTGGTATTGATACATCGATTAAAAAGCATTTTGTTCTTGATGATCTCTGACAACTATGTCTGGCCAAATGGCCTTAATTTCTTTATCTGTGTGTATTGGCATATCCCAAAGTATGTTTGTTTCCTCATTTTCTGTGACTTTTTCTGGGGTGTGCCTATACCATCTTTTTTCTGATGTTATTCCATAGTGTTGCAATAGCTTTCAGTGTATCCAACTCTGTCGTGTCTGTGAATATATTCCTTCTTAGCCAGGACTGGGCAGCCAGAGACAATATGATTTACTGTTTCTTGTCTATTTCCGCATATTCTGCAGTTAGTTGTATTTCCTTTCATTATATGATTTTGGTAATTTCCGGTGGTGCGGCTTTGATCTTGTGCTGCAATTAAAATTCCTTCAGTCTCTGCTTTGAGTCCTGAGCTTCTCAGCCATTGTTGAGATTGTGCTGTCTATTTCTTTTGCGTTTAGCTTAACTTAACGATTGGGACATTTATATCAATGATTTTTGTCTGAAGACATTCAATATAATGTCTGGCCTATTCGCATCTATCTTTCTGTCAGTTTCAACGGTGAAGTTCCAGAGGAGTGAGATGTGATCATATTCAAGCACTGGGGGTGGTTTGTGTCCCCAACAGTTTTTATCATTGGGTAGATCCAAGTTTTTACAAATTACCCAGTGAATATATTGTGCTGCTCTATCATGCCTGTTGAGATACTCTGTAGGCGCAAGAAGTCTCCACATGGAGGCAACATGATCAATGGTTTCATTTTGTTGTTGACATACACGAATGTTGGGCTACTACCGCTCTTTAATATGTTGGCCTAGTAGTTCCTTGTAGATAACCATTGATCTTGGGCTTCTATGATATACCATTCTGTTTCTGATTTTAAGCCAGATGATTACAGGCTTTGTCAGCATCGGTACTATTAGCTCTCTTTGGGTATTTGCCATTGAGAGTTTTTTCTTGACATTTATCAGTAAAAACATCTCACCCAGTAGTTTTAGTACGGGTTTTCATACGCTTAGCTTTTTCTGTGCTTGTTTCTAGTAAATCTAATTCTGGAATTTGTTGTATTTGGAATTCACTTAGATATTTCCCTGCCTCTTTTGTTACTGAGTATGATGCTTTCTTGTTTTCATACTTTGAGACAAGTTTTAACATCCAGTAATCAGAGTTTTTCAGGTAGGTGTTTAGGCCAATTGTGGCAATCTTCTTTGTTAATGCCATACGTACACACTCACACAAACGTGTATATACATATGCGCATACACAAACAAAACATATACGTGCATTTACGCGCCACACATACACATCTCTACACGCGCACACGCATATGCATATATATATATATATATATATATATATATATATATATGTGTGTGTGTGTGTGTGTGTGTGTGTGTGTGTGTGTGTGTGTGTGTGTGTGTGTGTGTGTGTGTGTTTGTATACATACACATGCATGTATAAATATGCACACACACATACGTATATATATGTACGCAACTCAATCTTCATATTGACATAGATGTATGCTTACAAATATATTAGACATTATATACACAAACACGTACATGTATACATACTCGTACAGGCATGTATTCACACTCAGCGCATATATGAATATACATATATGTACATATGTATACAGATATACTTATACATATATATACACCCTCCTATCGACACGCAACCGCAGATATACATACATACACGCGTAGACATATATACACACGCACACACATACACATTTAACATATGCATACGTATACAAATGTTCACACACGTATACAATCCCACAATTAAAAGGGAAAAATAACAAAATATTAAATAATATATATAAAACTGTTATGTCTCAATACTACGCAGTAGCTGTGTGAGCTACGAGATTCTCGTCGCCACTGTTATGACTCAACAATACTACTATCCAGCACCTTCGGATGATCTCTACTCAACCGCTACACAACTGCTACTCGACTGCTACTCAACACTCCTACCATGGCTAGACTACTTCTATTTATATGTCTTGGGCGCTACTAGTTCTTCACTTGGGGGCGTCGACACAACAAAAACAATAAAAAGCATTAAGACATATTGAAGGCTTGTACGAGAAAATAATAAAAAAGAAGGTTCTATCCGTGATCTTGGGGGGGGGGGCAAAACCGTAACAAGTATTTTTTCATATGTGGACATGATCTAAAATGTTCAGTTCTTGGATTTAGAGACGTAGCGGTGTCTATATATATATATATATATATATATATATATAGGCCATATCTAACTGGATATCACCACCGTGAAAAGTCATTTAATGATGTTTCATATCAGTCATTCTTCAGGTAACAACGCATTCGAGTAAAGAGTTATTGTCTGCAGAGATGTATCCAGGTATAAGTATTTTATCTGAAATTTGTTGGAAATATTCGCCCAGGAAGCCTCTGAATATTTGCG
>NC_142934.1:96827414-96832414 GCF_046866305.1 Octopus bimaculoides | reverse complement strand
GGCCCTCATTTGTTTTTATCATTGTCCAAACTATTGTTACATTGTTGACGGTTGTACAGCAGTAGCAGCAACAGTGGTGATACTGGTGGTGGTGGTAGTAGTAGTAGTAGTAGTAGTAGTAGTAGTAGTAGTAGTAGTAGTAGTAGTAGTAGTGGCAGTAGCAGTAGCAAGAGTATTAGCAGCAGCAGCAGCAGTGATGCTGGCGATAATTGCTAATTGCCTTATTGTCTTCAAGTTATGCTGTAAAATTGATCCGTCTAATGACGATGTGGTTGATATGATATATTTATTCATTGATCTGTCATCTCAGCTGAAATATTTTATGCCAGCAGCCACAAAAAAAGACAACAACACACAAATAATAAACTACAGAAAAAAAAACAAAACAATCCTCCATACAAAATAACAAGAAGTTTGAGGGAGACGTTTCAAACAATATAATTATCCAATAATTTTATTATTTCCACAGTCGTCACATCACTGAAAACTAAGTCTTTGAATTCACTTGTGCCGCATTATTATTAATATTATTAAGGCGGCGAGCAGTCAGAATTGCCAACGCTTCTCACATGATTAGCGAGCTTTCTTTCGGTTCTTTACGTTCTGAACTTAAATTCTGTAGGGGTCAAGCTTATCTTTCATCCTTTTGGGGGACGATACAATAAAAGTACCAGTCAAGCACTTGAGTCAATTTATTCAACTTTCCCCCTCCCCTCGAAATTACGGGCCTTGTGCCAAGATTAGAAAGATTTATTTTTAACAATATCTGGTTATAGATATAAATAGCATGATGTAAATATTACCAAATGTGTCAACTAACCGAATTCATTAGGATATTGTTCTGAAGCTACAATGTCATCTTCCAAAGCTCACATCTCTTCAGGATGTATGTATGCAAACTGTTTATTTATGTGTGTATTCTACATGAGTATAAGTGATTATGTATATATATATATCTTTGCTATATAACTGAATGGAAATCTATTTGTAACGTTTCACAAATTTCCATCGTATCGTTAACTAATTAGGTTTGAAAGATATAAATTCCAATCCGGTCGATTGTTTTGGACAATCCTAGTACATAGTGCAGTGTAGCAATTATATTAGAAAGAAATGAGAATCTATAGCTGGAATTTATGCGGAACTTAAAGACTTTTACCATAAATGTTCTTCTTTCCAAAATTTTACACAGGATATTTACAGTGGGGTTGGGTTGTTGAACCGTGAAGCAGTCAATAACTTTAATTCCCATTGAACAATATTAAGCCCGTTGCGTTTACACCAGCTTGTTGTTTAAATTCGATAGTTCTACCATTATTTCCAAATGTGTAGGTAAATTGTTGTTCTGGTGTGCCTTTTCATGACTGTCATATCATTTAACTAGGTACATACATCCATGCATGTACGTAGTCACACATATGTATATATATATATATATATATATATATATATATATATATATATATATATATAGGTATTGCAAATTTTAGGGGTGATACTTGATAATTGTAAGCACCTGTATATGCCAAATAGTGGCCGAGGTGAAAGAATATATTAAAACGTAAAATTAAAACAGAACACAAAGGATTCCGCGGAATCCTTTGTTTTGTTTTAATTTTACGTTTTAATATATATATATATATATATATATATATATATATATATATATATATATATATATATATATATATATATATATATATATATATATATACATACATATATATATATTCTCTTTGTCTTTTTAATTTAGAATAAATGATTTAACCGCCATCTTTTAAATCCTAAGAAGGTCTTGCAGATTTTTATAGTGCCAGATATCGCGATCATTTGTAGCGTATGAGTTAAGGATTTGCATTCTCTCCCCAAGATTCCAAGTTCACCTATACTTTGCTCCAGATGGGTTTGTATGTACCCTGTTGTTCCAATGATGATGGGTTTGAAGCTGAAACTGTATCTTGGGTACTGGATTTGTAAACCCCTTCTCAATAGTCCATAGATGTCGTTTTTCTCTTGTATTTTTCGAATTACATTCGTGACCAGAGGCCAACCGAATTCCATAACAGAACATGACTTTATTTTTTGCTATCTCACACAACAATATCTGGCCGATTATGTTTTAAGTTGGTGGCTGTTTAAATTTCAGGTTTCACCAGGATTCTTTTGACCCATCGCCCTCAATATGGGCGATGGGTCAAACTATAAACTTAATTTATAGGTTTTCTTCTTTTTGTTATCCTATGGTCGTCCTGGCTACCATGCCATGCCTCATGAGATGATAATACCTGGAAAACGTTCTCTCACACTTGGCAGAAATGTGGTTGCTGTTTTCCGTCTTGGTTTGCACAACTTATATTTGTTGCTTGTCAACGTTTTCTGCCTTTTATGTTGTAGGTAAATGGTGGGGATCTCTGGTTCTTGGATTACATGGGATGTCATAAACTTGTCGGTACTCCATGCCAAGTTGGTGACATGATCGGCCCCTTCTATGGTTTTTGTTTTGCGCTCAAGTTACCCATGTACTATCTTCTCGGTGAACTGGTTCACTTTTTCCTTCTGTTGTTCTGATTAGTAGTTTTACTAATGCTCCTTGGGGAGAAATCTATATCAGTTCTTATTTCATATCTCTCCTCAAGTTTATTAGCTATCTTAATTATGTTATTGGTTACGTGGTCACAAACTGGGGCAAGATAGTTACAGTTCCCTTTCCCCTGTTGCAGACGATGTTCCAATGTCACAATTCATGCTTCATACGACATTAGTACAGATTTGAGACAACGGCCACCACCCTTGCGTGAGAAGCATGTCTACACCTCCATTGATGTTAAAGTTTCTGTAACACTGAATGGTTTGTAATGTGTATGTATGTGTGTATGTATGTATGCATGTGTGTGTATGCATGTATGTATGTAAGTATGTGTGTGTGTATGCGTGTGTATGTCTGTCTGTCTGTCTGTCCATCACTATCGAAGGAACAAATCCCTGTCATTGAAATTTAAATCAGAGCCGAAGAAAGTTGTAGGGTGGATTGTCGGCAGGTCTAGAATATTTTCCTTGGTAGGTTTACTGACTGACTTTGCCCAATGCCTATTCTCTTTATTTACCTGAGACACTTCGTAATACAAGCAAATGCACTCAGCAATGTAACAATGTAACACAAATGTAAGTTCTAAACCTGTACAAATAAAAAAAAATGGTAGATTTTGAAATTGTTTCCCTTTCATGTTGTTCTTTTTTGTCTCTTGTCAATTTATTGTCAACATTCACTGACCAGTTGACATCAAAAACATTAAATACTTTTCTACGTAAATTGCTTTGGGAATGTTAAGCAGAGTCTGCCATCAACTTATCAAACTTTGATAAGTACTAACTCACGGAACTCTAGGCTACTGAGTCAATCGGTGACTTCTGACGATTATTAATGATAATAATAAAAGAAGTATCTATGTATAGATTCATGTTTTGAGTTTTATTTTCATGTTTGAATCACCACAACTACACACACATACACACACACACACACACACACACACACACACACACACACACACACACACACACACACACACACAAACACACACACACACACACATGACAAGCAGAAGTGGAAGTAGATGAATAGATAGACAGATAGACAGTTAGATAGATAGATACATTTCTTTTATTAGCCACACAGGGCTCAACAAAGATGGGACAAATACAATGTAGAGCTTTTCTTTTTGGGAGGGGGAAGGAAGAAAGAAAAAAAGGGTGGTGTCGATCAAAAGGGATCGTAGGAAGGGAAAAGGGGGGAGTTCGATCAAAAGGGAACGAAAAAAAAAAAAAAGGGCGATCAATAGGGATCGTGTATCACACAGTAATGTTTTCGAGTAAAAGGAGGGGACGACAGTTTAGGTTTGGCCGTGGAAAGAAAAGCCTACGGAAAAGACCACGGTAACCTTGGTCAATATTCTCATTGAAGAAACTATAACAGTAAGTGACTCGCTTTTGCCTTTTTGTTTTCTTTTTTTTTCTTGGATTTTTTTTTAGTTCATAGGGTTATGCTCAAGATGGCTCCGTCGTTCACACGTGCCATCCTTGCTACATTCACCCATCTTTTTTTGAAGCATTCACTAGACAAGACTTCCCTTTCTACTCTCACCTTCCTCTTCAGGTGGTACTTGAAGAAGTTGATGAGAGATTGCCCAGAGAGGAAAGTCTTTGTCTCTAGACCTTTCAGATGCGTCCACCATACACATTCTTTCGCCATAGCCACAAAGATAGATGGATAGATAGATAGATAGATATACAGACAGACAGACAGACAGACAGACAGATAGATAGATAGATAGATAGATAGATAGATAGATAGATAGATAGATAGATAGATAGATGGATAGATAGATAAATAGATAGACAGATAGATAAATAGATAGATAGACAGATAGATAAGCAGATACATTTCTTTTATTAGCCACACAGGGCTCAACGAAGATGGGACAAATACAATGTAGAGCTTTTCTTTTTGGGAGGGGGGAGGAAGGAAAAAAAAAAAAAAAAAAAAAAAATTGGTGGTGTCGATCAAAAGGGATCGTAGGAAGGGAAAAAGGGGCAGTTCGATCAAAAGGGATCGAAAAAAAAGAAAAGGAAAGGCCGATCAATAGGGATCGTGTATCACACAGTAATGTTCTCGTGTAAAAAGAGGGGAGGACAGTTTAGGTTTAGCCGTGGAAGGAAAAGCCCACGGAAAAGACCACGGTAACCTTGGTCAATATTCTCATTGAAGAAACTATAACAGTAAGTGACTCTCTTTTGCCTTTTTGTTTTATTTTTTTCTTCTTGTTCATAGGGTTATGCTCAAGATGGCTCCGTCGTTCACACGTGCCATCCTTGCTACATTCACCCATCTTTTTTTGAAGCATTCACTAGACAAGACTTCCCTTTCTACTCTCAACTTCCTCTTCAGGTGATACTTGAAGAAGTTGATGAGAGATTGCCCAGAGAGGAAAGTCTTTGTCTCT
>NC_142934.1:96817414-96822414 GCF_046866305.1 Octopus bimaculoides | reverse complement strand
TGTATGTATGTATGTATGTATATGTATGTATGTATGTATATATGATTGTATGTGCCTGTGTGTGTCTTTTTACGTGTGTAGAATCTAATATAAGTATTCTTGTTCATATTCGTGACTCTAGGCTTAAATGCATTGACGATGCAGATGTGTGAATTGAGGCGTGTGTTAATTTGTGACTGCGTACATGATTGTATGCGCGCGCATGTGTGTGTGCGCGCGTGTGTATGTGTATGTATGTGCGCGACTGCGTGCATCAGTAAACATGTATAAAGTATTCATGAACGGCAAGAATATTTGCTAAAGTAGATACATGACTCATATAGTTAAGCTGACACAACACATCTGACCCTGTACACATACATATTATATGAGGTGTATTAATGTGTGTGTGAGCGAGAGTGTGTCTGTATGAATGTGTATGTAAGATACACATTAAATCTATGTTTGTCTCCTGAGTATCGTCCACTTTTATTATACCAACAAAGTCTTTCTTTAAAGCAAAAAATAAAACAAAACAATGAAAAACTAAAGAAATGATAAACGATAAAAAACAGCTTAATATTTGAGTAAGGGAGTGAGCAAGACCATTTTAAATTAATATCTCTGAGGTATTTTATGTTTTGGGAGATTCATTCATCAGAGGCTCCCTGCGTTCGATGTAACTGACTGAGTACTTTCCCTAAAATTTATTTTCTGCCTTCGTTAGAAACCAAAATTTTCTTTGACACATCTGGAATCCGAGGTCACTTCTGGACATCAGTTGGTCATAAGACGTTCGCGGGAAAGATTTATTTATGTAGCATTCTTCACCCCTCACCGTTCTCGTCTACGATAGATCCTCCGGATTTTTGCCTTTGGTTTGTTAATGTTGTTTTAAAACCAACTGTGGTCGATATGACCCTAACCTACATCCTCGTGGTTTGTGCCAATATTTGTTACCGGTTTTGAATTATGCTATTATATAGCCATCGCCTACAAGTGTGAAGCTTGTACTGACATAAATATCAATGTTATTGTGCCTACAACACCTGTATGCCAACAGGTAAACGTATTATCCAGTATGTAGGTGCTACCATGTCAAAAATTGCAGCTGAAATTCTTTCCAATCATTTCATCAAGAAATGGAAATAAGGACCAGATGATTAGACTGATACAAAAATTATGACGGGATTATAACTAGAACAACTTTTATCGAAAGTAGATCATCTACAATAATCTAACTACGAATATTCTACGAGTGAAAACTATGTCATACCTGGGTTTGGTACGCGTTTGTTGTTAGATCTAAGGCAAACCATCAATAACAACAAAATTCGTTCTCATCTACTTAGATAAACTCCAACGTAAAATCTGACTGAAAAGAATAAAACAACATCGATTCCTTTAGTACTGAATATATTACGTTAGTTTGTTGCATAAAAAAATACATCAAACATCCTTCTTACAAATCAATTTTGTATAACGTCCAGCTGCCTAAACAGGAATAATCATCGTCTATCTTTTTTTTGTTTGTTTTTTTTTTGTTTTAATGAATTATAAGGAAGTACACGGTCTGCGTCTAGATCTGTTATCTGAGTGCTCCTCTATTATTTGATAGCTATGATGACGGCTTTTCCGCCTAAATATAGAGTTCTGTATGAAACCAGTAAAAACTGAAAGAGTGTAGAGGCACGATAAATTATCCCCTGTAATTGACGTTGGTTCCTCGCAATTTGAAGAGCTATTTGTCAACTCCACACAGTTTCTGCAGCTGAAGGTAATGTAATATCCACTGTAGATAAACCTCTTGAAGTCAGGTGAACATGGAGGCTGGGAAATTAAATTTGTTGTCTCGGTAGATATATGTCTGTATAAAAGGCATTATACAGAAGACTTATTCTTCGACTGGTTTTCTGCCATCGTCCTAAATTAGTCATCACTGCTATATTAATAGTTATATGTGGCTAATCTAATAATTTAACAAACTTATGTATTCCAGTCATTTTGAATTTCTGAAAGGGTACATTTTCTGAATCAATGAATGGCCCCTGCACTCCCTATTCATTTCCAAATTGTAAGTGTACCACGTGGTTAATGCTTATCTCTATTGTTTAAATAAAAAAATGCTAAAAATATCAAATTTTCTTTGAATTTACATTCTACAATCTTGGAAAGTGATGGACGTCTTAAATAATATAATCCTAAATATGCAAAGCCCTGGCAAAAAGAAGGGATATATATTGCTGAAACGCCTAACATTATACGACTTAGTGAGCGATAAAGAGCCGTAATACATCATTACTTTATCAAAACAAAAACGTGCGTTTAAATTAATTGTGTTGTATTTAGTTGACACAATTTATGAGATATTATCTCTCTAGAATCAGCGACTATACTTAGTCATTGATAATCGCATTCTTAAAGAACTACATCAAAATGTACCTCGTAATAGAAGTAAGGATAGTATTCGTTTTATCATAAAGAACTCAGCTAATATTGATGATACGTACAATATTATATACAGATATTACGTTTCGCCGGGTTTAATATTACTGGATACGTACAAGGTCTCTGAGTAAACTCGAATCGAAATACGAATTGTGCTTTCTTTATGCACGAGCTCACTGGTTCTCATTGACCCCGAAAAGATCAATGTGATATACACATATGAATATGTGTGTGTGTGTGTGTGTGTGTGTGTGTGTGTGTGAGTAGAGAGAAAGAGATAAAGAGACTGACAGACAGGCGGACGGATAGACAGACATACAGATAGATAGATAGATAGATAGATAGATAGATAGATAGATAGATTATATAGATAGATAGATAGATAGATAGATAGATAGATAGATAGATAGATAGATAGATAGATAGTAATGCTGATAATAGACAATAAATATAGATAATTTGATAGACATTTTGGAGTCGATATTCCAAGATATTTATGTCTAATTTAAGCAACAACTCATATCAGACAAATATGGCGGAAAATGATTCTGAATTTTATCAGTTGCTCTGAGTGTGATTTGAATTCTCAGATAGCGTATTTGCGAAATTATCGAGACACAGTTTAAATGTGTCGATAATTTTGTCTATCAATGTTTCTGTTACAATGTATGTCTCACAGCCTTCTGGTCTGTTGTTATAGCTGTAACCATCGCGTCTGTTCAGATCTATAGTTATCTTAGAAGACATTGCTTAATATATTCCATATGTTTTACAACGTGGATGCGGGGGTTTCTACAAGTGAGAACCACGCCACCAGCATTGTTACACTGATATACACACATACATATATCGAACGGTGAGAATGAGTGCTGAACCCCGCACTGATGGATAAATATTCTTTATTTGTGTATTAACAAACCAGCCAATGGTTTCATGCCAAGAAATCTTCACAATCTTTCAAACCTGCTACATTGAAGTTTTGGTACTCGTCCCTGTTTTCGATGAGAATACTTATGGAATGCGAGAAGAGTCAGGATTATGCTGTGACAGAGGAACACAACAAAACAAATATCTCCATTTTGGACAACCGTAAAGCCAAGGAGAACAACATCAGCAAAGCAAAGCCAACCAAGAAAAACAGAAGAATGCATTAATGTAGAGGTAAAGATACAAGGAAGCAATCATTGGTCCAAAATGAGTGAAAAACCAAAAAGAGTAGAACTTGCAAAAGAAATGCTGTGGAAAAAAGAAAGTCCTGTCAGTATGTAAGTTCTACGCAAAACTGTACCTTTTAGCGTGGTAACTTTGGGATCAGCTGTCGGATTGGTTATACCAAATCTCATGTGAACGGCATCCATTTTACTCACTCCAAAGCCATGGAGATCGGTTCCCGAAGAGACGAACACTTCTATCAAGATCAAAGACACAATACCGAGTCACAACACATAATGCTGCATTCTTGGAAATATGCAGATGTGACACGTATTGCTCCTAAGAGGAAACAATATGTAGATACAGTAGAGAAAGCAATAGCTGAACAACGGTTGTTTTTAGATGTGGCAGAGATGGTTTTAAGGCAGCTGAACTGGTTACATCAGACACTGAGACAGAGAAACGCGTACCAACACTCAAGACCACCGCAAACAACAAATGATCCAGGGCAACCACATCTGATGGCTCCACATATGTCAGAGCTGTGTCCACTACTGACACCTCATATTTCACACAAATGTTCCTGCTGGATACCAAGGGCTTTGTAACATCCAAGCATCACAAAACCCTACACCTGAGAGATTTAGTTACATGCAATCAAGCAATATGCATAACATTAACAGAAACACATTTGACCCCTGACATGATATACACATACCAAAAGAATTCACGATGCAGGGGCAATGTAAAACCGGGAAGATGCCACGCCTGAAGTCCTGCTGTCACATTCAAACTCAGTCTGCGATACTCTGGTGAGACACATTAAACAGATGAAAAGGTTATATACACTACATATCTTCCATCAGGTGCTCCAAATCATGGGGACTCATTCGAAGAGAGCCTCAAAAACAGGGGAGAAGTATCACTCAACCTAGACAACAGCATTCACAATCTTCTTTTGGGAGAATTCAACCTCTTTAATATCGAATGGCCTGAGGGCCGCATTTTCTCTGGTATGTTGTTACATGAACAGAGGCAAGCAATGTGTCTCCTTGATCTTAAAAACTTGCGATTCATGGAGCAAATAATGCTCCACCCAACAAGGGGTAAAAATGTTATGTATAAGTGCTTCACAAATAATGCGGCGCACGTCCAAAATGTTAAGATGACACCGAAAATTTCCTCAGACCTAAATTAGGAAAACTAATAATGCATGGTCCCTAGAAATTTGCGAATAGGAAGGCTTCTAGAAGCATCCGACTCCTTTCTAAACAGAATTTCCATAAAGCTGAATCGACGCTGATCTTTTACAGAAATACCTAATTGCCATATACAAATGAACTGAAGAAATCATGCAATTTAATGTAAGAAAATTCCAAGCCCTCCCCTATCAGCCATCTTGAGCTAATTGACGGCAGGAA
>NC_142934.1:96797414-96812414 GCF_046866305.1 Octopus bimaculoides | reverse complement strand
AACGGATTCGTAGTGGTGTGGCATAAAAGCAATAGAATGACTTCTGCAATATATCACGTAACTAATAATAAGAAGAAAAATGAATATCTTTTCTGTGGATGTGAGAAATATTGTGACGTAAAGTCCTTGCGTTATTATTATCGAGTTCAGTGTGGATAAAAGCCCAAGTTCTAGGTCTATATCGGCTTATTTCTATCTCCTAAGGCGGCGAGCTGGCAGAAACGTTAGCACGCCGTTTGTTAGTTTGTTTGTCCTTGTTTGTCCCCTCTATGTTTAGCCCCTTGTGGGTCGTAAAGAAACTAGAAACGTTAGCACGCCGGGCGAAATGCTCAGCGGTAATTCACCTGACTTTACGTTCTGGGTTCAAATTCTGCAGAGGTCGACTTTGCCTTTCAGGGTCAATAAATTGAGTACCAGTTGCTTACTGGGGTCGATCTAATCGACTGCCCCTCCCCCTCCCCCAAAACATTTCGGGCCTTGTATCTAGAGTAGAAAAGATTATTTTTATCTCCTTCACATCTTTATGGAATGTTGGTCCTCTGGTGGTATATTACTTGGAGTTACTTGCTTCGTTGGTCTTTTACCATTAACGTTATACTTAAAGACTGTCACTCACGTATAGGTCTATTTAGCCACCGGAGACGCTTCTCCAGCTGAGCTGGAAACAGCAAAGATACTTTCACGGTCATCTCTGGCCGAAGGAGGCCCTAAAAATATAGTTAAAGGCCATCAGCGCAATTAAAGTTTTCAGCATACAAGAAATCACACTTTTTCTTGATGACGTATCGTTCCGTCAACCTGGTTAGATGGAATAGCAAGGTTGTTCTGAAGAAGCCGATTCGATGCCTAAATAATATTTCGGAGTCTAGAGGCTAATTCAATGGTGTTGAAATTCATTGTCGTGTGTCTGAAGAAATTGGTCGGCCAGAAAAACTGAGGTTAGAGGAAATATTCTCGAGAACAGCATCCTTTCACACTTCAATGTTCATTGTAGAGCATGCTGTAGGCCAACCCTAGGCAGAGAGAGAGAGAAATCACGCTTTAACATTCCTAGTCAACAATAACTATCTGTCTGATATCGAAGAGATTCTTTCATATATTCAATGTAGACACATCGTTGCTATTCATTTACTACAGTATTACACATGACACTACAATACTAGATATTACACAACACGATTATACTTTACACTAAAACATCACCCGTTACATGAAAGTTTTACGCATTGCGCTATATTATCCCCTTCTACATTATTGTTCTACATTACACGAAAATATTAATCATTGCATGATAAAATTACACATTACACCACAATGTTACATTTGAGACTGCAATATTGTATATTACCCATGAATGATGGCGAGCTGGAAGAATCGTTAGGTCGCCGGACAAGATGCTTACAGGCATTTCGTCCGTCTTTACGCTCTGAGTTCAAATGCTACCAAGGTCGACTTTGCCTTTTATCCTTTCGGGGTCGATAAAAGAAGTACTATCTGACTGAGCACTGGATCGATGTAATCTACTTTCTCCCACACCCGAAATTGCTGGTCTTGTGCCACAATTTGGAATCAATATTACATGCTACCCTGCACTGTAACATCCTTCACTACAATATTACATATTGCAGTACTTTCTAGCATATTATGTATTTACATTATACTATAGTAGTAGTACATGCTACGCTAAAACACTACACATTACACCATAGAACATCACATTATTCTACAATATTACTCATTACGTAACAGTGTTTGTGTTTCAGTTGTTAAGTTTGTTCAAATGTAACGTTCTAAAGAGAGCCAGCACATGGCCGTTCAGCGAAGGACCGAAACAATATTGTACGTACGTGCGTATGTATGTATGCATGTAGCTCTTTTAACCTAATCATCAGGACATCACGTGGGGCTTTCAAGGCAGCCCCTTTCGGGTAAGACCACATTCGATCGTCCCCCACTTAGTTCTCGTCCACCCGGTTTCACTGACAATGGATGAGGCAACCGGTGCCTTACAATTCCTCGTTGTCGGACCGAACCTGGAATGGCGAAGATTCCTTAGCCACCCTCCAATGCTACAGTCGCATCAGCATCAACAACCACAAACACCCTCACATATACATATCAACTTAGACACATGCACACACATATATACACTCACATGTATGTCACGCTCCAACTTTTGATATCTCGACGTTAGTTTCCGTCTCACTTCTGCTCACCATAATTTCTCTCAATGTTTGTATATCTGTGTTCAAGAGTGTATATGCATATATATTGAATTATGTATGTGCGTGAATTGATGGCATGTGTAGTTCTGTGTACGAGCGTGCATGGTTGCTGTTCTTGTTCGTTTTATTGTTCGTTATTTTCTTGATTTGAAATATCATTGTTGCAATTGTTGCAATTGTTAAGCTCTTGCATTTTCTGTTGCTGTTGCTAATATTATTATTTTTATTTTGTTTATTTCCACTACTGTCCTTATCGTTGTTGTTGTTGTTGGTGGTGGTGGTGATGGTGGTGGCGCTGGTGTTGATGGTGGCGGTGGTAGTGCTGCTGCTGCAACTGTTGTTTCAATTCTCGTTTCTCTTTCCACATTTTTGGCTTTTTTTTCCCCAAATTCTTATCAATATTTTTGTTTTTCGTTGTTATTTTTTGTTGTATATGTATTTTTATTGTATTTTTCATGATTGTTATTTGCTGGGGTTCGGTGGTATTGTTGAGAAGGGGGAGGGGTCAATATTTGATGTTGAAAGACTCAAAGTCTTGTTACATAATTTTGGACTCCCCAAAGAATTCTCAATCTTCTGATGTTGGTCATGCGATTGTTGTTGCTGTTGTTGTTAAGGTGACGGTGATGGTAATGGTGGGGATGGGGAGAGTGGCGGTGATAATAGTGATTGTTGTTGTTGTGCTGGTGGTGGTGGTGGTGGTGGTAGTTGTGCTAATGATAATAGTGGTAATGTGTTTTGGGGTGATAGTGGTGATGACGGTGGCGACAGGGACGACGGTAATGGTGGTGCTGGTGGTGGGGATTCCTGTGGTGCCTGTTGGCATCTCGGTGGTGGTCTTAAATACGGGGACAGTAGCAGTAACATCGGTGTTGGTGGTGGTGGTGGTAGTGGTGGAGGTTGGTGATATTGTTGATGATATTAGCAAACGTGGTGTTGTTTTTGTTGTTGTTGATGGTAGTAGTTGTGGTAGTTGTGGTAGTAGTTGTGGTAGTGGTGGTAGTATTTTCTTGGCAGTAGTGATTATGGTAATGATTTTCCTCTTGGTAGTAGTAGTAGTAATACAAGAAGCAGCAGCAGCAGCAGTAGTAGTAGTAGTAGTAGTAGTAGTAGTAGTAGTAGCAGCAGCAGCAGTTGTAGTAATAGTAGTAGTAGTGGTAGTAGTAGTAGTGGTAGCAGTAGTAGTAGTGGTAGTAATAGTAGTGATGACAGCGATGGTAGTAATATTATGTTGATGCTAGTTGTACCAGTGATACAATGGGGGTGAGGTGGTGCAGGCGATAAGGCGATCTTCTTAAGAGAGATTGTAGTTGTGTTCGTGATAAAGGGGACGAGTAATGGTGATAGAACAGGAGCGGAGTTCGGTTTCATTTTAATGTCAGTGATATAACATCATTTCTTTCAATTTTGTGGAAATTGATGTAGCAACGAGTCTTGTTTTCTTCCAGGGGGATAACGATGATAATGATGATGATGATGATAATGATGATGGTGATGATGATAATGAGGAGGAGAATGGAGGAGGAGGTGGAGGAGGAGGTGGAGGAGGAAGATTCATGGCAGAGGAATATCATATTAGTGCATGCAATTGGAGAGAGGATATTAGTAAAAATGGCGATCTTGTTGACAACACACAGTGATTACCACCATGACGACGACAACAATGCTATTGATGATGATGATGATGATGTGGAGGAGGAAGAGGAGTAGAAGGAGGATATGTATACATTCATTTGCTGATATTATCAGGGATGCTGTTGCAATTATTGTTGTCGCTGTTGTTCCGACAATGTGTTGATGGTGCTGCTAGTGTTGTTGTTGTTGTTACTGCAACCATTATTATTATTATTATTATTATTATTAATCCATGTATGCTGTCAAATACTGTCAAAAGCCTTTCGATAATCTATCCAAGCCAAGCTTTGATGGTCCCAACTGCACCAATCACAATAGGTTCCACACTGACTTTTGAGGCTCTGTGCATTATTTTCACTTCCAATCGTAAGTGCTGGTACTTCTTTTCTTCCTCATCTTCTGCCTTAACAATATTCTGGTCTGCAGGAATAGCTATGTCGATACAAGTCCATTCTTTGAACTTCTTCAGCATGAGAGAGATATCTGATCTGTTATATTGCAGCCTTTTGTCTGTTTATATTGGCATATCTCATATGAGCATCCGATATGAGCATATTTTCTGCTACTGACCAAGTTAGTGCTCGTACAACTTGTTGGAACATTCTGACCCATACCTCTTGCACAATCCCCAGTGTATTTGCGATGCTACTTTTCATGGCGTTTTTGTACTCCTTTTGGGTCAGTTTTGAGCCTCCACTAATTATAAGTCTAAACATCTCAGATGCTTTTCCACATAGTCATCACAGAGGTGATACTATTGTCTTATCAATACTACACTTAATTGAATTGGCTCGTAAAACCTGTTCATGAGCAGCAAGAATCATTCCTTACGTCCCCTTTAAAAAAACATGTCTTAACCAACTCCAGGACTCTTCATCAGTTTCCCTGCTGTCTGTTGGAAAAACAACTCTTCGTATAAAACTCTCTTTTTCCAGTTGCTCATTTTTTTCTCTATTAGTCTTCATATTGTACTCCTGTAGGGTCTCACCATTGTCACTGATCAATTCCTCGCTTAATAAAGCGTGCAACATTCTATCATTATTATTCCTTGATCTATTTGTCCAAAAATAGTATGAGAAACAAGAAAACAGTTTTGACTGCAATTGGAAGAGAAACTGGACAATTCGACATCAAGCGGTCTCTCTTTTAAGAAGGCTCGGTGTCATCCTTACTGTTTATTGTCTGCAGGTTACCACTCTCCATGGTTCTGAGAAAAAATGGGAGCTGGTTATAAACTGCAGGAAAACATTCTATCCAAGTTAACAAGGTTTTTCTTAGTCCACTCCACAACTCGTGCGTAGTAACGTATCACACATACAGCCTACGCATTGATGCCTCTTATCAGGTTCCCTCAATTTAGTTTAGGCAATGTTTAGGAATGACAACGGGATGGATTTTTGCCATCGATAAATGTACTAAGGCAATTTTTGTACAAAGCAAGCTCAGGCAAGCAACTCCCATCAAATTAGATATCGACTCTGCCGTCAAGGAGCATGACTCACAAGAAATTTATGAAAGCTGAGAATAAGCGAAGAAGATAGTATAAATCATGCCACAATGAATGAGAAAAGAAGAAAGGAATACTATAGTAGATTAAGACTTTTACTGAAGACTGAACTCCACTCCAAAAATTACATCGAAACCATAAACACCCTGGCACTTCCAGTAGCTCAGAACAATTTTAATATTACTCACTGGAGAAGGCAGCGAGCTGGCAGAAACGTTAGCGCGCCGGGCGAAATGCTTAGCAGTATTTCGTCTGTCTCTACGTTCTGAGTTCAAATTCCGACGAGGTCGACTTTGCCTTTCATCCTTTCGGAGTCAATAATTTAAGCACCAGTTGCGTACTGGGGTTGATCTAACTGACTCGCTGGCTCCCCCAAAATTTCGGGCTTTGTGTCTAGAATAGCAATGAATATCACTCACTGGAAACTGGTCAATTACTGAAAAATGTAATCTTGACAGAAAAATACGAAAATTGTTGACAATGGATAGAATGCACCACCCTAAGGCAGATATAGAATGAATTTATTGCCAAGAAAAGAGGTTGGATGTGAACGTTTACAACTGGCTTTCACAATGAACATTACCACAATTGGCCTAGACACCTACCTGAAAAACTCTGATTACTGGATATTAAAACTTGTCTCCAATCATAAAAACAAGAAAGCATCATACTCAGTAACAAAAGAGGCAGGGAATGACCACATCTCACTCCTCTGGAACTTCACCAATCCAACTGACAGAAAGATAGATGCAAATAGGCCAGTCATTATCTTGAAAAACGTCAGACAAAAATCATGCCTCCTCATTGATATGACTGTCCCAATCGATATAAACGTATCTGTCAAGACCTACCAAAAACTGAGCAAGTATAAAGATCTTGAAATTGGCAAAATGTGGAACCTGAAGACTAAAACAATACCTGTTGTCATAGGTGCCCTAGGAATGATGGCAAAATGGGCTGATTGTTACCTAGCTGAGACACCAGGAAAGCCCAAACTGGCAGAAATTCAAAAGATAGTGCTCATGGGAACTTCTCATATCCTACTTAAAATACTGTCTATGTAATCTCAAATGTTTAACCAAACTGATAATCTTCTTAAACATTATCTAAAACAATACTACGTGCAAAACCAAATATATGGCACCCTGGGCATAACACCAACATGAACTTCTAACTTGTCTCTTGAGGTCTCTGGGTGAGAGTTGCAACCAGCTTCTACAAATACAAAGCAAAATTCAAGCATACAACAACAACAACAACAACAACAACAACAACAACAACAACAGCAATAATAATAATAATAATAATAATAATAATAATAATAATAATAATAATAATAATAATAATAATCCACTGAATCAGTACAAGGTAGTGGCTCTCGTGACCTCGCATCTTGACTAATTGGAATTGTTATCAAGCACATTTTTTGCCTTAGTTTTAAAAAAGTACATCAAATATTTTGCTGGATATCACAGATTTGCTTGTCAATTGTTTGACCTTAATCAGCTGACCAAGTCCCTTAGTGGCTGAGCGGAATCTTGTGATGTTTGTATAATTCACATCTGGAAACATCGGTGTTTTGTTCATCATCCGGAAACAATCCATATAAAGGAACTCTTTGAACGGAATAAGCTACTCGATATGGAGAAGATTCTAACTGGACCCCCACTAGGAGGTACTGACCGCCACTAAGCAGGTTGACTGCCTGCCTTTCCCGGCCAAAGGAAGGCAGAGAAGCGATCTTCTGTATCGAGTCCGGTAAAATTAGATCGTCTTACACATGATAGCAGAAGTTCATTAGGGCTACGAAGTAAACACACACGCATACACACACATCCATGCACGCACACGCACACACACATACGTATGCACACGCATCCATGCACGCACACGCACACACATACACACACATATCTACGCACTCACACACACACACACACACACAGCGCATGCAAAAAGAACACCTCCACCATTATCCACTTCTCTACTAGTAAATACCGTCACCATTACTATCACAGACAACACATACATATACATACATGCATATATACATCTATACATACATACATACATACGTATATTCACGCATGCATATGTACTTACATATATACATACGTACATATGTGTGTACGTATATATATACGTATGTGTGTACGTATATATATACGTACACACATACACACATTCATGCATATATGCATACATGCACACTTATAAGCCCACAAACATACACAATATATACATACATCAATGCATACACACATACATAGATGCATACAAACACACATACATACATCAATTCATACATGTGCCCCAAAAAAATCAATAGCTCGCAATACAAACGACAACAGCTCACACAATATCAGTGAGCTGTCGTTGCTTACCCCCACCAACAAACTCAATAAGATTAATAATGATAATGGTTTTCAACATAATCACAATAAGAATAACAATAATAACAATATAAAAGATTGCTTTATTTGCCAGGAAAGCAACTGAAAAATCAAACGTTTCTGAAATCGTGCATCTCTGAACAAACACAAATGAGAATAAGCACACTTTACTTAACAGAAGTCCTATATAGACATATTTTATTTATTTACTTAACGTTTTATATTTCCATCGGACGAACAATGGCACCGTTAGTTGCAGGATTACAATGGGCCAATCAGTTGTTTACCGCATTTCTGAAGACTTCAGTGACAAAGGAGTGAATGTAACTCGGTACAGAATAAATATCACAAGGGGTTCAGTTCGAATATCATTCGCTTTTCGGATTTCTCACACATGTTTATAAGTGAAAGATATCCGCTTACATACAAAGTGATGCTCCAGCAGGGCTGTGAAAGCTCAACCAAACAAAAGAATGCACATTTGTGTCTGTTTGTGTGTACGTTTGTGTGTGTATGTATGTGCGGGGGGGGGAGGGTGCGTTTGTGTGTGTGTGTGTGTGTGTGTGTGTTAGATAAAACTTATATTCAATAAAATACACATAGAACATTTTCAACCTGTTCAAACCGGTCTTTGGTTTAAAATAATTACTTTCTACGTTTATTCCCGCCTTGTTTCACTCTGAAACAAGCTGTGCTTTATGGTTTTATTTCTTCCGTTTCTCAGACTCCAGCAAACCGTTATGACACAAACCATCCTATGCTGGCTTAGCTTTAAAATATAAACTACAAACATTATTTTCGAGTTTTTGCCCTGAACTTGACAGCAACGCAGAGGGGACAGACCAAGCCAGAATTTAACCTCAGATCCAGATTTATTTCCTGTTTTTGACTCTAATCTACATGACAAACTGAATAGTTAATCCTTTTCACAACACAAACATTTATCATACTGCTCCATGTTTCTATAAAATATGACCTCTCACTCTTTTGCAAACGTTTTCTGATGTTGATAATAAATTCTCTGACTCTTCCACCAGCCTCTTTTATCACCAGTTTCCGTTTAATTAAGACGACAAAAATGGTTGCAAATTTTGATAGCAGGCCAGTAATTTTAAGGGAGGAGGCTTGCTCATAATGTCGAGCTCTGTGATAAAGAGCGCTTATTTTATCGACTTCGAAAAGATGAAAGTCAAAGTCCACCTCGATGGAATTTGAACTTGAACGTATAGCCGGAAAAAAACTTCTGATAAGCACTTTGTCCGACGCAACACAAACTGAACAGTTCACCGCCTTATGGCTGCGAATTTTTGCTCGATTAAATCTGATGAGGTGGGATCTGTCGATACCAAGCATGCCGATACTTCACTGGTATTTTTTCCTATGTTAATGCTTATATGTGTCTACCTCATAATTGAAAAAGAATCTTACTAGAGGTCTTTTGATCTTTTAGGCCCTTCTGAAAATTACTATTCTTTTATATTTCTTTATATCCCAGTTGTCTCTTCCCGACGGAATTCACTAAGATCATATTTTATTATATTTTTTATATGGATTTTTCGATATTTTCTTTTTTCCTTCCTCTCCTTTCTCTTCCCTGTCTTTTGTTTCTTTAATTCTCTAAACTTAAATCCAGCAACTTAACTGACACAAAATATATTTATTATTTATATATATATTTCATGACCATACCAAGCTAACTGCACCTAATATCATTCTTCAGTCCACCCAGTGGACAGTCCACCCAGTGGCCTCCTTTATATATATTTTTATATGTACATATACAATAATCGTTTGAGATCTCAGATAATTTTCCTGAATCTCCCTGATTCTTTTAATGTGCTGGTTACCTGGTATTAAATTAATATTAATTAACATCCAATTTTTACCCTATTGTTTAATTTGATTAACCATAACCAAATTCTCAAAGTTTATATATTTGATGCGGGAACTTTTTTCTGCGGAGATATTTCCGGATTTAGCGCGCAAAAACGAAGGCTTTTGAATCTTACCACAAATATAATTTAATAGAACCGTACACACGTGCGTTACTTGTAACGTACAACTTCGTGTGCGATCCTATAAATTGTATTTAACCAACGGTCTGTACTGATGAGAAACAAATATTTTCGGTAAGAAACTATTGATTTCGAAACACGTTTACAGATAATTGTATTTTTTAATGTAATTTGCACTAGTCTTGCCCGCTTTACGTTTTTGTTACTTCGCTGAATTCCGTTTGAGAATTATCCGGTCTTAGTAGACACATAACATGTGATCTTCTTCTAGCACATTGGCAGTCCACCCAGTGGACTCCTTTATATATATTTTTATATGTACATATACAATAATCCTTTGATATCTCAGATAATTTTCCTGAATCTCCCTGATTCTTTTATTGTGCTGGTTACCTGGTATTAAATTGATATTAATTAATATCCAATTTTTTACCCTATTGTCTATATATATATATCTATAGATATCAATACATATACACACATATATATATATACACACATATATATATAAACTACCATTAAATTTTGTGTATATACGTATGTGTGCTTATACATATATATGTGTATATATGTATATATATGTATATATATATATATATATGCATATATATATATATATATGCATATATATATATATATATATATATATATATATATATATATATATATATATATATATATATATATCTATATATATATATATGCATGTATACAGTCCCTTTATGCACCTACCCTCCAAATACTTGTATGTATTACTTTCAGTCAATGCTTTCAGATTCTATGTTTTTGGTGTGGGTAGGTGGAGCAGTATACACGTGTCTTCGTATGTAGTTATAAACCTTTACGTAATTCTCTCTTCAATATGAATCTCTTTCCAAAATGCATCTGTTCACATCTGACATACTGACACTTTCATCAAAATATCCTAACTATATATATTGATCCCAACAATGCCTATCAATTCCCACCAGCTTTTATTTATATCTAGCCGTCATTTTCTCATCATCAAATCGTCGGCTCCTCAGCAATATTGGCACATATTTTCAACATTAAAGTACTTACATTTGTCAGCATTACTTATATTTTTTCTTTTCTTCAGACAGATTTACAAATTTAATAACAACCATATTGACATTTAACTATGAAATGCTAATGTTATTATTTTTTTATTCATTCATTTCGTTCTATATTATTTGGCGTTTGTTTTCCCTAGTATTTCATAAACTTACCACCTTTCTCTCTCATTCCCACCTCTCTCTCTCCTCTCCGTCATGCCCTCTCACAGACTCTCTCTCTTTCTCTCTCTCTCTTTCTCTCTTCTTGCAACAATTCGAATCACTGATGCCAATTGTTTCTAAATATTTAGTAAACCATAATAAAACAAAAGCAGACATTCTCATCAAGTATTATTATTATTATTATTATTATTATTATTATTATTATTATTATTAAGAGGAAGAGGAAGAAGAAGAACAACAACATGAACACCACCACCACCACCACCACCACCACCACCACCACCACCACCACCACCACCAACGACAACAACAACAACAACAACAACAACAACGACAACAACAACAACAATAATAATAATGATAATAATGATAATAATAAGTCGAGCTGGCAGAAAGGTTAGCTCGCCAGACGAAATACTTAGCGGTATTTCGCCCGTCGTTACGTTCTGTGTGCAAATTCCGCCGAGGTCGACTTCGTCTTTCATTCTTTCAGGGTCGATGAATTTAGTGCTTGTGAAACACTGGGTCCATGTAATCGACTATCCCACTCCCGCTAATTTCAGGCCTTGTGCCTATAGTAGGAAGGATAATTGTCCTTGGTACACAGGGTCATCTTGGATAGCCGGGTTCCTTGATTATCCCTAGAGCTCCCCCTGCATCAGGAGGATCTCATCACGATCCCTTTTTCCTCCTATTTTTCTAGTGCCACATTCTATGTATAATTCCCTTCTTCTGATGCACGCCGTGTATACCTTTTATTTCATCATTCCATTTATATGCAAACGCCCACATTTCATGTCTGTCTTCTGTATTGTCCCCCTCACCCTTCACCCTGTTAGTAAATAAAAGAAATTATCATCATCATCATCATCATCATCATCATCATCATCATCATCATTATTATTACTATTATTATTATTACTATTATTATTATTATTATTATTATTATTATTATTATTATTATTATTATTATTATTTTATGTTTGACTTTTGCATTGCATTTGTACAAGTTGGCTGCAAGTCTTACCCAGAGACCTCAAGAGACAACGAATTAGAAGTTCATGTTGGTGTTATGCCTAGGGTGCCATATATTTGGTTTTCCACATAGTATTGTTTTAGAGAATGTTTAAGGAATCAAGAAAATTATGAGTTTGTTTTAAAATTGCATAGACAATATTTTACGTAGGACATGGGCAGTTCCCATGAGCACTATTTTTTGAATTTCTGCCAGTTTGGGCTTTCCTGGTGTCTCAGCTAGGTAAGAATCAGCCCCTTTTACTATCATTCCTAGGACGCCTATGACAACAGGTATTGTTTTAGTCTTCAGGTTCCACATTTTGCCAATTTCTGTTTCAAGATCTTTGTACTTGCTCAGTTTTTGGTAGGTCTTGACAGATACATTTATGCCGATTGAGACAGTTATATCAATGACGTTGCATAATTTTTGTCTGAAGGCTTTCAATATAATATCTGACCTATATGCATCTATCTTTCTGTCAGTTGGATTGGTGAAGTTCCAGAGGAGTGAGATGTGATCATTTTCAAGCACTGGAAGTGGTTTGTGTTCCCACCAGTTTTTTATCATGGGGCAAGTCCAGGTGTTTGCAAATTACCAAGTGAATATATTGTGCAGCTCTACCATGCTTGTTGAGATACTCCATAGGCGCAAGAAGACTGCACATGAAGACAACATGATCACTTGTTTCATTTTATTGTTTACATACACGACATGTTGGGTTACTGTCATTCTTTAATATTTTGGCATGGTAGTTTTTTGTAGGTAGGCATTGATCTTGGGCCGCTATGATAAACCCTTCTGTTTCTGAATTTAAGTCAGAAAACACTAACCATTGATGCATAAGAGCTTTTGTCAGCATCGGCATTATTAACTCCCTTTGGGTATTTGCCATTGAGAGGTTTTCGTTGCCATTTATCAGTAAGAATATCTAAGGCAGCAGTTTTAGCACGGGTTTTCATACGCTTAGCTTTTACTGTGCTTGTTTCTAGTACGTCTAACTCTGGAATTTGTTGTATTTGGAATTCACTTAGATATTCCTTTGCCTGTTTTGTTACTGAGTATGGTGCTTTCTTGTTTTTTGTGTTTTGGGACAAGTTTTAACATCCAATCATCAGAGTTTTTCTGGTAAGTGTCTAAGCCAATTTTGGCAACCTTTATGAAATTAAATGAAATTATTCCGTGAACTAAAAGCAAAGAAGTACAACCTTATAGAAGTACCATTCTACCTGCTTACGACGATGGGTACCAGCGTGGGTCGATTGTGATGAGCAAACAATCTAAAAGAACAAGTCACAATAAAGGGCCCAATGTATTAAAAAAGAAATAATAATAAAACTATAAAAATATGAATTGAGGTGTATGGCGAGGAAACGTTTTCCAATGAGGAAGTATCCATATATTGTGAAGGAGAACTGATATCATGTGAAGAAGAACAAGGTTCCTCCTTGAATGATATTCAGACCCATTGACAGATAATGGATCAAGAAGAAAATGGGGCCACATAAATTGTTATATTTCTACTTTTTACGTTATAAATCCAAAGGCCCTCACGAATGCGTGCATCACGTCCGTTATTGTTAATCACCAGCTTTGCCCTTATCACTTGAACACAATGTAGTGTTTACTGTTAAATGTCTCGTACATGGAACGTGTTCCGCTGGTCAACCAATATTCTCTGTATGGTTGATTGGATATGTTGTGCATGCTGATGCGCAGGAATGTGCTGAAGCTGCATCACGTGGAGATGTTCTTAGAAGGTATGCAGTGTGGGCGCTGTACACAAGGGATGTCTATATACTGATCGATTGTCTACTTGACAAACTGCCAACCTGGATGAAACAAAGATCAAAACTAGGAGACAGGCATCAAGATTGTCGTAAAATACACAAATGCACACATCCGCCCACAATTCGCGCGAAAGGATAAGTAAGCATTCCACTTTAGCAATCTATAGAAGATTAATGGTGGAGAAAAGTAATGCTCTCTACAGGGACCTCTGGGCATTGACGAAAACGAAGTAACTAATCTTTTCCGGAAGGACCTTTGCCTAGGGACCAGTATGCTACGAGGACAGAATTCCCTTTTTGGTTAAATTCTTATCAACTTTTCAACTTTACTGTTAAAGGGAAGATGAAAGCGGAGAGGGAGAGGCTAAATTATCCCAGTATTACTCCACCGTCCATTAAATGTCACCAGTCATGGATCACCTCTCACGAAGTGGAACTTTGTGCAGAATTTATAAATGCTATTATATTGTTCTCTTTATTGCGTTAACCGATGTCGTAAATGGTTTTTGATGGCAGTGCAATGGCTGAAGGTGTAGTTAAGCGAATTAGTATTTAATTTCACATTTCTAAACTTTGAGTTTCAATCCTTCCGAGCTCGACTTTCTTGATTATGTCCACGAGATCTCAAGACGTTATAGGTCACCATCACAACTTTACAGACAGCTCTAGCAAACGGCCAATAAATTGATATGAACAATGTTAGTGATATCAAAACGTGAACTTTTGTCATTTAAAATTTTGGAGGTAATGTGACCTTCGAAGCCCCATAACACTGAAGAAATGAAGCTGAACAATAAGTACAAAATGCTTCTAGTAGAAACGTTAGAGATGAGTTACGTAAGGGAGAGAGAAAGAGAGAGAGAGAGAGAGAGAGAGAGAGAGAGAGAGAGAGAGAGAGAGAGAGAGAGAGAGAGAGAGAGAAAGGGTTAACCGATTAAGTGTGGGTCTATTTATAGGTTACATGCAAATGCAGAGGAATTCAAACTGCTAAAGTATAATATTGTATAATACATGTCTGTTGGTTACAAATTGCCAGAAAGCGTTTTAGGGTTCACATATTTTCTGGTCTTAGAGAAGAAGCCTAACCATTCCTATACAGTCTTTGCTCTTTTAAATGCCTGTGGTCATAAAAGTTAATGATAATTCAAGAGAGTTAAGAATTGTTTGTAAATTGTTCATGAG
>NC_142934.1:96752414-96794914 GCF_046866305.1 Octopus bimaculoides | reverse complement strand
TAGTATACATTGCATTTAAAGGTGTGCACAGACATATAAGCAGAATAGTTGGTGGAAGTTCGCTTTCCATGGGTTCGCGAAGGAAATATATATATATAGTCTTGAGTTTCAAGCTTGATGCTAGTCGTCAATCATTTTGATTCAAATTCAAAATGGTTGATGACTATTTTGAATTTTAACCCAAGCTTGTTACTCCCAATAAATTTGTGGAGGACCCAACAATTATTCAAAATACTGACAAATATTAGATATTTTGTTTTTAAGAAAATCAAGAAAATCTTTTACATACCACATGAATTATACGTCTGTCAAAAATGTAAAGTAAACCAGAGAGAAATTCTAGCTTTCTTCTTGAATTTAAATTTCTTAGAACACACTCTAGTTGTTTGTAGGAAAGAATGTTGAAACGTGATAAGTTAAAGAAAAACCAAAAGTCTCGCTTTTTGAAAATAGTGTTGGAATGGGAAGAAACAGCAGGGAACCGGATGAATTCTATTGGAGGAGTTGGTTTCATCGTTCAACATTCTTCCTTCGTTTGTCTTACATTCTTTCGGATTCAGTATCGCCGTCGCTGTTACCTTTGCTACTCCTGTTATTGTTGTTGTTGTTCTTGTCTAGCCGTAGATCAGCACTGTTCAGAGAGATGAATGCCGTTCTGACAATGGCAATCACACCTTTTATTAAATTGCTCTTCTTCCATTTTAATAATGATTTCTTCATTAGATTTAGTTGATAATTGTGAAATATCTTGTAACCACTTTGCGACTCACTTGTTGCTTCCTCAAAGAAGCAGCAGCATTAGTAGTAGTTATTGTTGTTGCTGTTGTTGTTGTTGATGTTGTTGGTGGTGTTGTTTAGCCCCAGTTTGTTCTGTTAAATGCAAACCAATTTTAACTGTAGTCGTTTTATCATTTAATAGTCTTATTATTTATGTTGGTTTGGGGATGGAAACAGGAAAAGATAAATCAAAACATGTATACCCATTCATCTTTTTATTATTAATAATCGGAGGCGGTGAGATGGCAGAAACGTTAGCACACCGGGCGAAATGTTTAGCGGTATTTCGTCTGCCGTTACGTTCTGCGTTCAAATTCCGCCTAGTTACGCACTGGGGTCGATGTAATCGACTTGATCCCTTTGTATGTCCTTATTTGTCCCCTCTATGTTTAGCCCCTTGTGGGCAGTAAAGAAATAAGAAATGCTTAGCAGTATTCCATCTGTCTCTACGTTCTGATTTCAAATGCTGCCGAGGTCGAGTTTGCCTTTCATCCTTTCGGGGTCGATAAATTAAGTACCAGCTGCATACTGGGTTAGGGTAATCGACTGGCACCCTCCAGCAACTAATCGGCAAAAGTTACAGAGTGACTCAAGGACCGAGATTGTCATGTATTTGGTTTCAAAGAAGGTGAATTACATTTATATACATAATGATACTTCTCTGGAGTGTTTTAGAACAAATTATGAAAACAATATCACGCAGATAATGTATATTTTTCAAATGCTTTGATCGTTACGTGCTTCAATATTTATTTTCTTATTTATCTGTTTATTTATTTGTTCAGTCTTTGCTGCTCACCAGAAATTAACCAATGCCATAGCTTCATTCTCCAACCGAAACTACGTTGGGAATTTTAAGAAATCGTTGAATCGCTGTCAATTCCAATATTACAAGCAATAAAACTATATGGCTTCAAATTTTAATAATGCTGCTGCTGCCACTACTACCACTACTACTACTAATAATAATGCCCTTTCCACCAGTGCCACCACCACTACCACTACAACTACTGTTAAAAGCTAAGGAGGAAGCTTCTCAGTTATCACTCGACCTGCAGAAGTTAACAGCCGAATATCCATCATACTACTTGCCACCATTTAAGAAAATTTAACCGCAATTCTTTATTTTTTTAATGTACTTGAAGAACCACCATGTCTCGACATAAATCCCAAGTTGTAGCTGGAGCACTTTTCTCATGGTTATGTTTCAAGAACAATGCCAACGACGACGATAACAACGTTACTGTTGCTGCCGCCGCCGCCGCCGCCGTCGCTTCTGCTGCTACTGCCAATTTTAGCATTCTATATTAAGTGTGGCTGCGTCGGTGAGATCCAAAGTACCAAGACACTCGACTCTATTGTATCTGAGGCCAAAATACCGACAATTTCTCAATTCCGCCTACCTTTAAAAAGGTTCAAAAATAATTTATTACAAATACGTACAGTATTATTAGAGGATAACAAGTGGTTTGTTGTGTAGGGGGAGAGTCATTCTCTTTTGGTGCCTTATAATTCAACACATTCACTGGTAAAATTTCCACTTATTTCTTTATTATTTTTCTAAAATTTTCGTTGCGTCTTGCAACCTTTTCAGTAGTTTGACTATAAAGCACCAAAAGAGAATGGCTTTCCCCGGACACAACAGAATATGCTTTAACACACGAACTCACATAAAGAACCTTGCAAACCAATCCAAAAACGAAGCAATTGGCTTGTTAGCTTACATTGTTGAGTTCAATTTGGTATGTCCTTAGTTTCATATTAGTGAACTCATCGATAGTGTGTGACTGGTTTTTCTGTCTATCTATCTATCTGTCTATCTATCTATCTATCTATCTATCTATCTATCTATCTATCTATTTATCACTTCAATGCTAAACACGAAGGGTGTGCTGTCAGGGCAAGGATGCGTGCTCTGAGGAATGAAGGTGTTGGAGCCGCACGAGAGGCCCGGGTGGCGGAGGCGCAACGGAGTAACAGAGCCACCATCCGGTCTCTGGTAGACGAACAGGGGCGCGAATTGCTCGAGCCGAGCAACATGTGCGAGGCGTCTCAGCGGCATTTTGCCCGACTGTTCGGGAGGAGTGGCGAGCGAGAAGCCATACGCGGCGAGCGAGAAGGCATACGCGGACGACGTCACCGTCATAGCGTCTAGCCACGAGCACATCGAGCTTGTCGGCGAGACGCTGAAAGACTACGAAGCGGTGACGGGAGCGAAAATCAACCGGGATAAGTCGGTGGGTTTGCTGCTCGGCACCTGGAGAAGCAAGCCCATACCGTCCGGCAGCGCCTCAGTAGTGGGACGCTGGACGGACGGTCCGGTCAAGTTGCTCGGAGTCTGGTTCGGTCCGGACCTGCAAACGGAGAAGAACTGGGACGAGATAACGAGTAGGGTGGTCACTCTCTGCCGGCAATGGTCCGAGAGGAAGCTGTCCCTAAAAGGTCGGGCGGAGGTGGCGAACGCGTACATCGCGTCCGTCATCGAATACCGCCTGACCGTCGTGCCTTGTCCCGATCGCGCCATCACCGAAATGGAGCGCATCCTCTTCCGCTTTTTGTGGAAAGGAAGCGTTCCGATGGTGAGGCGATCCGTTTGTTGCCAACACCCGCTGAAAGGAGGGCTGGGCATGCCGTGGTTGATGATGCGTAGACATGCGCTGAGACTGCGACATCTCCGGCTCTACGTAGACGACGGTGAGCAGGTGTGGTCGCCGTTTGTGCGACGCGCTTTCCCGCAACTCGTCTCCATGACCGAGCTGCAGTCGTGGATCAAAAAGAGGCCGAGGAATGGCGAATGGCACCGTGAGTGTCGCGTTGCTCTGCAACAACTTTGCCGTCCCGGGTCGACCTTGAGCGGCTGCATCACAACGAAGTCATTCTATAGGGGATTAGTGGAGGGCAGGTACGACGACGATCTCGGGGCGAACCTGGGCGTCGACGAGGAATACCTGACCCGCCTGTTCAGGACGACTTTCGGGCCGGGACCTATGGACAACTTCCAGAGATCCCTGGCCTGGCAGTGTTACCGAGAGGCGCTACCCGTTCGGGATAAGCTCTATAGACACGGCTCGCGAAATGCGGGGCCGACCTGCTCAAGATGCGGTCTGAGCGATGAAACCGTTCTGCACGCACTCGTGCAGTGTCCAACCATTTCGGAGTTGTGGGCTTATGTCGAACGACTGCTGTCGCGTGTGGGACGAGTCGGTTTATCAACCGAGTCTATCGTCAATATCGTCACGCCTCCTTCCTTTAAACGGGAAGGAAGAGCTGTATTTATCGTACTTGTGGCTATGGCCAAAGAATGCATCTGGTGGACGCGTCTGAAAGGATTAGAGACAAATACTTTCCTCTCTGGTCAATCTCTCATCAACTTTTTCAAGTATCACTTGAAAAGGAAGGTGAGAGTAGAGAGGCAAGTGTTGTCTAGCAAATGTTTCGAAAAAAGATGGATACATGTAGCAAGAATGGCACGTATAAATGACGAAGCCACCTTGACCATGATTCTATAAAACGTTTTAAAATTTTGTAAACAGAGAGTTACTTACGTTCCTTGCTTAAATAAAAGAAATTTTATTTAACAAACTGTGACACTAAAGACCGAGGTTACCGTGGTCTTTTCGTAGGTTTTTCTTTCCACGGATAACCTCCCCATTTATTGGGAATTTTTTGTATTATTTCGTATTTTTTGTAAATACCCCAAACGTTTTGCGATGTTTTTTTTTCATCGTTGTCCCCACTTTTGTTTTTTTTTTTCTGCTTTGTTTTCGACCCCCTCGAAAAGAAAAACTCTACATTTGTATTTTGTCCCCTCTGTGTTGAGCCCTGTGTGGCTAATAAAGAAACCTATCTATCTATCTATCTATCTCTATGGACGGACGGTAGACGTGTCGGCTCCGTAAGTTTTGCCTTTTTCATGTTTTAAAAAGTTTGTTTGTAAAGTTTATTTTATATACAAAGTTGTATAACAACTTGTAGACTCTCTGGTGCAAGTTTTTTGCGACGGAGATCTGCCCTGTGTGGCACATTTCCAGGATATAAAAACCAATTTCGGCTTTCTAGCCATTTTTTTTTTGAGACGATGGCGTCTTGTAGCCATGAAAATCTTTGTGACACGAACGCTGCATTTTGCAGTGTTTCGTTCGAAAAAGAATTTCCTAGTCTTCCTTCCTCACAGTTAAACGAGAGAATGGAGAAAAAGAAAAAAGAATTTACACACACAAATTCAAGTGTTAACACCGCCACCACCACCACCACCAACAACAAAAACAAAACTGTAACCAAGGTTACAAAACAGAACATAGACAATGCCTCCAAAGAATCTGACGTCAGCACCAATTCTGGTGACGTCACCATTACCACCACCACCACCAACAACAACGACAACAACAGCAGCAGCAGCAGCAGCAGCAATAGTTCAACTCAACCTTTGCTCTCTTCACCAGCAGGAAGAGAAAGAGAGGAAGGAAAAAGCCACAACACCACTGACACAAATACCACATCTGGCACCAATACCAGTGCCAGCACCAGCAACAACAATAACAACAATAACAAAAACAAAAACTTTGCTGAAGCTTTGAAGCAAAGTAAAACTGTTGTGTCTTACACAACAAAAGAAATAATAGAAACGAGAAAATTAATCACCAAAGAAAGCAGTGAAGTACACTTAAACATACCACAACACATATTAGAGGAAACAAGTAGAAAAACAATAATATATAAAATAATAAACACTAAAAATAGAAGGCCGGAACAGGCCAGTATAGACAAAATTCAAAAATGTTTGCAATCAATATGGGATAAAAAAACATATATTACTTGGTATAGATTTGCACAGGTACAGGTGATTTTTCGAAATGAAGAGTTGGCGAAGACGTATTCAACGCTAACTCTTCATACACCTGAAATAACAATGTTACCCAGTTACCTTGGCCAAAAGGTAACAAAGGTAACAATAAAGCACGCACCTCCAACAATCGACACACTATGGTTGATATCGGCCATATGTGTTGATATGGACAACATCAACATACTAAAAATAAACGTTGGAGAGAGCAATTGGACCGGAAAAAGCATACAAATCTTGTTCCACACAAACGAACAAGAAATCAAAAAAATCCCACCATACATCCGTTTGGCAACAAACCAAAAGTTGCATATAGTAGTAGAGAGCAGGCGGCCTCGCTGTTACTTATGCGACAGCGAGGCACACCTTAAAAAGGAGTGTCCGACTGCCCGAAAAACACAACAACAACAACAAGAACTAACTAAACACACAAAAAAAGCCTTGCTGCCCACACCGCCATCCACACAAAAAACAATAAAAGCAACATCAACAACATCAACGAAAGAAAATACAACAAAAACTACAAAATTAACAAACAAAGAAGACGAAAAAAGAAAAGACAATACAAAAACTGATACCCCTTCCCCCACATCACTTACACCACAACCAAAAATTCAACAACCATCAACAACAAAAACAACAACACAACCACTTACACAAGCAAACACAGAAGCATACAACATGCCTCTACCTCCTTCCGATTCCTCAGAGTTTTCATCTGAAGACGAGTCAAGTACTGAGGAATGGAAAATTGCCCAAAAAGGAAGGAGGAAGAGGAGCAAAAAAAGAAAAACGAACAACAACAAAGCAGGGAGATTCACATCTCCCGAAAACACTCCCAACGCCTACACGATAAACACCAATGATAACACACCAAAAACAATGCTAACAGCAATAGACACTACAAACACAGAGTTGATGAATTACATCAACTCTAAAACAAACATCACAAATAACGACATCAAAACAAACAACCACCCACGCACAACACCGCCAAAACATATTAAAATTTATCATGTAACACCAGCATTACACAACACAATAAAATCCCTCTACCCCAACTCGGTAGGGGGATTCCAGAAATATTTGTGCAAGAAATTGTACAATAGCCTCCTTGGTGAAAAATCCAAGGAGGAAACAAAACTTTCGAACGGTAAGTAACTTTCTGTTAATTTGTTTTGTGCTTTAAAGCACACGTATAAATAGAATCATGGTGAAGATTGGTTGTGTGAATGTGCGTGGCTTAGGGTCCCCTTGGAAACAAGGGTACCTCTTAAATGACATCAAGTCACACAATTTGGATATCATAGCCATTAGT
Source organism: Octopus bimaculoides (assembly GCF_046866305.1). Taxonomy (NCBI): domain Eukaryota; kingdom Metazoa; phylum Mollusca; class Cephalopoda; order Octopoda; family Octopodidae; genus Octopus; species Octopus bimaculoides. The sequence continues at coordinate 96,787,976 of NC_142934.1, read as the reverse complement.
GAGACCAAACTCCATGAACCGCGGGCCCTAAAGTCCATGTTTGGCGGACAGTTTAACATTTATTTTTCTCCCTGTCTGCCGAGGATGGGCAGTAGTGGCACGGCGGTTCTTTTTCGCAAGAGTCTGGATCTCCAAGTAAAGACGATATTTACGGACCCGGAGGGTAGACTGGTTGTCCTAGATGTGAACGGCAGCGATGGAGGCGCTTTTCGGTTGCTGGCAGTTTATGTGCCTCCTTTAACAGGTCGGTCAGACTTCTTTCGACGTCTAGAAGTATTCCTGGGAACGTCTCGTCCCTTACTTTTAGTGGGGGATTGGAATGCTACCTTGGACACGCATCTAGACTACGTGGGGAGTGACAAAACTAGAAGGGGATGCAAAGGCCTCATATACCTGCTCAGACGCTTCCAGTTGTCTGACAGGTACCGACTCGGCCACCCAAATGTGCCAACGTGGACTTGGAGCAACCGCATTGGGTCGTCGAGATCGTATCTAGATAGGATAGTGTGTAGGACAAGAGATAGAGATAGTTTAGGATGTCCACAGTTCCACATAGTCTGCTACACGGATCACAAACTTGTGACGTGTACGCTAAACTTAGATAAGGCACATAGGCAGGGTCCCGGTTACTGGAAACTAAACGCGTCTTTCCCGTCGAGACAGGTTTTCAGAGACCGGATTAGCACGTTAGTAAAGAGGGCTTTGACGGGAGCCATCATCAACAACAAATGGTGGTTTGCCCTCAAGAGAGCAGTAAGGGCGGAAGCAATAAGGTATAGCAGGGCACTAGCTGTAGAGAGGAACAGAGTAGAGGGGGAGCTAGTGATAAAGTTAGAAGTGGCATTGCGAAGTGGCATCGCATCCGACGTTTTAGCGGCGAGGTTGGCCCTCGACCAACACTTCAATGCTAAACACGAAGGGTGTGCTGTCAAGGCAAGGATGCGTGCTCTGAGGAATGAAGGTGTTGGAGCCGCACGAGAGGCCCGAGTGGCGGAGGCGCAGCGGGGTAACAGAGCCACCATCCGGTCTCTGGTAGACGAACAGGGGCGCGAATTGCTCGAGCCGAGCAACATGTGCGAGGCGTTTCAGCGGCATTTTGCCCGACTGTTCGGGAGGAGTGGCGAGCGAGAAGGCAGGGTGGACTTTAGTGCCTACCTGCACAGCTTGCCACGACTCTCGGCAAGAGAGGCGGAGTGCTGCGAAGGGGTCATCACGGCGGAGGAGGTGAGGGACGCGATGGCGGGTTGCTCGACGGACAAATCTCCGGGTTTGGATGATCTGCCCTACGAGCTTTACAACTGTATGCCAGACTTGTTTGGAGAAGTCTTGGCAGCCGTGTACTGCAACTGGCAGCAGAACGGGAGCATTCCCGGTTTTGTGAGCCGAGGAGCGGTAACGCTGCTGAAGAAAGATCCAAACAAGGGGGAAGCCATAGATAACTTTAGGCCCATCACTCTGCTCAATGCAGACATGAAAATTTTGGCCAAGGTGTTAGCCAAGCGGTTGGCGCTTGTCATCAAGAAACTGGTCGGCACGGAGCAGACGTGCGCCGTGCCGGGCCGGAGCATCCATGACAACCTCCATCTGATGCGCTACATCATAGAGAGGGTAGTTAAGGAACCTGGCATGGGTGGGGGCCCTGATCAATTTGGATCAATCCAAAGCTTTCGATAGGGTAGACCATCGATACTTGGAGGCCGTCCTCGAAGCGGCCGGCTTCGGTCCCGTTTTCCGCGGCTGGATGGCTGCCTTGTACACAGGCATCCGTTCGGTTGTTCGCGTCAATGGACGTCTATCGGGACCCTTCGACATTGCACGTTCGGTTCGTCAGGGATGCCCCCTGTCGCCGCTCCTGTACGTATTGACTCTCGAGCCACTACTGCGGAAGCTGGCGACGCTGAGGGGCATCCCGCGAGAACTGGGGTGCGGGACGAGCGTGTCGGCATACGCGGACGACGTCACCGTCATAGCGTCTAGCCACGAGCACATCGAGCTTGTCGGCGAGACGCTGAAAGACTACGAAGCGGTGACGGGAGCGAAAATCAACCGGGATAAGTCGGTGGGTTTGCTGCTCGGCACCTGGAGAAGCAAGCCCATACCGTCCGGCAGCGCCTCAGTAGTGGGACGCTGGACGGACGGTCCGGTCAAGTTGCTCGGAGTCTGATTCGGTCCGGACCTGCAAACGGAGAAGAACTGGGACGAGATAACGAGTAGGGTGGCCACTCTCTGCCGGCAATGGTCCGAGAGGAAGCTGTCCCTAAAAGGTCGGGCGGAGGTGGCGAACGCGTACATCGCGTCCGTCATCGAATACCGCCTGACCGTCGTGCCTTGTCCCGATCGCGCCATCACCGAAATGGAGCGCATCCTCTTCCGCTTTTTGTGGAAAGGAAGCGTTCCGATGGTGAGGCGATCCGTTTGTTGCCAACACCCGCTGAAAGGAGGGCTGGGCATGCCGTGGTTGATGATACGCAGACATGCGCTGAGACTGCGACATCTCCGGCTCTACGTAGACGACGGTGAGCAGGTGTGGTCGCCGTTTGTGCGACGCGCTTTCCCGCAGCTCGTCTCCATGACCGAGCTGCAGTCGTGGATCAAAAAGAGGCCGAGGAATGGCGAATGGCACCGTGAGTGTCGCGTTGCTCTGCAACAACTTTGCCGTCCCGGGTCGACCTTGAGCGGCTGCATCACAACGAAGTCATTCTATAGGGGATTAGTGGAGGGCAGGTACGACGACGATCTCGGGGCGAACCTGGGCGTCGACGAGGAATACCTGACCCGCCTGTTCAGGACGACTTTCGGGCCGGGACCTATGGACAACTTCCAGAGATCCCTGGCCTGGCAGTGTTACCGAGAGGCGCTACCCGTTCGGGATAAGCTCTATAGACACGGCTCGCGAAATGCGGGGCCGACCTGCCCGAGATGCGGTCAGAGCGATGAAACCGTTCTGCACGCACTCGTGCAATGTCCAACCATTTCGGAGCTGTGGGCTTATGTCGAACGACTGCTGTCGCGTGTGGGACGAGTCGGTTTATCAACCGAGTCTATCGTCAATATCGTCACGCCTCCTTCCTTTAAACGGGAAGGAAGAGCTGTATTTATCGTACTTGTGGCTATGGCCAAAGAATGCATCTGGTGGACGCGTCTGAAAGGATTAGAGACAAATACTTTCCTCTCTGGTCAATCTCTCATCAACCTTTTCAAGTATCACTTGAAAAGGAAGGTGAGAGTAGAGAGGCAAGTGTTGTCTAGCAAATGTTTCGAAAAAAGATGGATACATGTAGCAAGAATGGCACGTATAAATGACGAAGCCACCTTGACCATGATTCTATAAAACGTTTTAAAATTTTGTAAACAGAGAGTTACTTACGTTTCTTGCTTAAATAAAAGAAATTTTATTTAACAAACTGTGACACTAAAGACCGAGGTTACCGTGGTCTTTTCGTAGGTTTTTCTTTCCACGGATAACCTCCCCATTTATTGGGAATTTTTTGTATTATTTCGTATTTTTTGTAAATACCCCAAACGTTTTGCGATGTTTTTTTTCATCGTTGTCCCCACTTTTGTTTTTTTTTTTCTGCTTTGTTTTCGACCCCCTCGAAAAGAAAAACTCTACATTTGTATTTTGTCCACTCTGTGTTGAGCCCTGTGTGGCTAATAAAGAAACCTATCTATCTCGATAAACCGATGCCTTCGATATCTGTTACGTTTTGGTATCGGTTACACTCGAGCAGCATAGACAATCGCTTGTCTCTCTCTTCTTCATGAAATGCTGTGACGCAGTGGATGTCTTGTGTCCAAAATGTAATCCAACGATTATGATATCAATAAAATGGGATAAGTAATATAATGCAGACCAAAAATATATATCTTCATCACGGCTTAACTAGGGGCTAGATAGCAACAACAATCTACAATATTCAACATGGTCAATCGACCTGTTCGAAATTGCAGTTAAATATCCCTTAAATCACATAGTATTGTCTTAAAAGAGATGTACGTGAAAAAGAAGACAGCATAAACTTTGCTGTTATGCAAACTATGATTGTCAGGACTATCATGTTCTACCCACCCAAACACGAGCAAGCACACACATACACGCATGTATATATATATATACACACACATTATGTCAAAAATCACATACACTCTATGATATAACATCACATGAGTAATAGCAGCTATTTCCTTAGTCTGGAAAAGTCTTTAAAGATCATAACATCCACATTTCATCCACTCTTTCTTTTTCCGAGGAACTTATAAAAGTAAATCTTCAGTTCATCAATGTCGCGATCAATAAGTTGGCAGAACCAGCAGGTCGTCAGATTAAATTTTTCTTAGGATTTCATGCCGCTCCTTTTCCATTTTCAATTTATATTCCACTAGAATAAACTTCGTATTTCATCCTTGCAATGTCAATAAACAGTAGTGGCAGAAATGCAGTATTGTCGATTGACTAGATTACATACCGCTGTTACAATATCCTGGTTCTGTGCCAATCTATGAAAGTATTCTTTCATACACTTCTAGAACAATATCTTGGCAGAAGCAGTATTGTTAATGATTATCTGAATAACGAAGAACTATAGTAATCTATGTGGTATACGTAGAACAGCAAGAATCACAACAATAACGTATACATACATTCGTAAAATGTTCCGGTATGTTCGAATATGAATATCTGATCGCAGTTTTTTTTCTTCATCGGAGGACAACACTTCGCTGTAGACGATGTTTGTTCATAACACACTCCATTCATTGGTGTCAGGTGACTTTGAGACAACGTGGTGTTTCGACCTTATTGTGTATCTCAATAGTCAAAACTACCTCTCCGGACCGATGAATCTGACAAGACTATGAGGCTCTTGTTACGTGGAAACAGAAAAGAAATTATTTAGTCATAAGTGCTAACGCCTGCTTAACAGATAATAATTCATGAAGTAGGTGCAGATCAGCGAGAATCAAGACAATAACGTATCTCTTCATTTTCAATGAATTCTAGTGGATTCCTGAGGAGGATGGAAGTTTGACACGTATAGATTATTCGGCATTTAGGAAGTCAATTAATTCTTTACTAGTACTTAAAATGTTCGACTCATGAATTTCATTTCTGAGCCAGGTGGTGTGGTCTAGGAAATGAACCTACGTACCCTTGAACAAGGCATTTCACTTCAGATTGCGTTACTCAACTGTAATGTGTACCTGTGGCTGCTAATGCAACTTTATTTCTCTTTCTCCAAGTGCCACATCATGGATGGGTCAATTCATGTTTGAGTAGGGGCACGAATAGAACTCTCTCTACATGCTCACCACCACAGAGATCCCTAAAAAATTAAATGATACACATACCCAAAAAACACACTATATGGAAAAAAGTCAAGAAAGAAAATGCTAAAATAATTTTATAAAAAACATTTCAGAACCGGTTTCGGTCATTGAGACCTTTTCAACTGTAAGTATGGAAAACAAATTTTGAAAAAATAAAATGTTGGAAAATTTAAATGAAAAGTTTTTTAAAAGAATATTTGCATAGTATTCAAATACAAGGGGCATTTTCCTTGTTTCTGCCTGTATCTGTTTCTCTTGTTTACTCTTGTGGATTCGAGGTCGTTGTAAATTTTTGGCTAAGAAGAAGAAGAAGAAGAAGAAGAAGAAGAAGAAGAAGAGGGATGCGGGAACGCTATAATAGTAGTAGAGTGTTAAACGGTCAAGTGCCCTGAAAGTGACATGTTGTGGATGGTAGTATTGATTGAATTATTGGGATATCTCTTTTGAATGTATTGTTTATAATATTTGCTTAGGTGTTATTATAAACAGTAGTAGTAAAGTAAGGAAGGAAGAGGTGGAAAGGAAGAAGAAGACGAAGACAGCGGAGAAGAAGAAGGAGAGTAGTAGGAGGGTAACTGGTCAAGTGACCTAAAAGTGGTTCGTTGTGGATTATAGCAGTGATTGGAACTATTTATTTTAGGAATACTTGAGTATCCCTTTGGAATGTATAATTTTTTATATTTGCGTGTATGTTATTGTAATGTCGTGGTGGATATGTCACTTGTAGATGCGTTCAAAAGGGGTCTGTTTTCTGTGATAAAGAGAGACTCTTTACTAATTCGTTGGCTACAGGTTGTATCGTCCCCGAATTGATAGAGGGGGAAAAATTATGAAACTTGGATTTTTATTAATGGCGCAAATGTCGATGTGTTGGCTGAATGTTATTTTTCTGTTTTTCGGAATTTTGATCTGGGATCTATGCAGAGCCATCCTTTGACGTAGACTGTTTTTTGTTTGGCCTATGTATTGTTCTTGACACACACATATATATATATATATATATATATATATATATATATATATATATATATATATATATATGTATGTGTATATATATATATATATATATATATATATATATATATATATATATATATATATATATATATATATATATATATATATATATATATATATATATATATGCATCTATGTGCATACACAACAGAGAGAGTAAGAGAGGGGGGGGCGAAGGAAAAAAGAATGATAGGTGGATAGATAGATAAATAGATAGATGTGTGATAGCCTTTTGCAAAGTCCTGCAGTTCAAATGCTGGTGTCTTATTTCCGACTTGCATGGTGTTAAGCAGCCAACAAAGAAACTTGCCCCGAGACAGTTAAAGATAAGTTTACTCGCCAGAAAATCTGAACTCAGCAATTCAACATTACGCACCAACTGAACGCTTACCATTTGCACAGAATATCACCGCTTATAATGATGATCTATGGCACCATGCAATAATTATAACCAGATAAAAGTTAAATCAAATTAAATAACTTGTCAACGGACACAACAGACATTTTGTGAAATGACAACCGGAACAATGATATACTGGTCACAGCTGATGGACCAGCAGTGAACATCAAAGATGAGCATCAAAGATCTAAATATATAATTTTATAAAAGAGACTCAAAACTCAACGACTAATTGTACTTTAATTATTTTGGTGTGTACGGGACACAACTAAGAATGTGTTTCTGTCTTAATAATTTCCTTGGCGAGTTTAAGTAAATCACTGATCAGGAATACAATATCGAAACCGAAATAAGAGCGGAAAATTAACATATTTTAACAAAATATTGGGATTATATACTCAAAGATGATATTCACATGAAACTTAACATTTAAGCTGCAGTGGGCATATTTAAAGAACAGCATAAAAATGGCCACTGGCTTATCCGCTATTCACTCTACTTTGTGCTTTCGTTTCTTAGTCGAACACCAATTCTTCGCGCTTTTATTGAAGATGTAACTGCAATTCCTAGTAAACCTTTAAAGGATCCCAAGCCAACTGGACATATTAATCCATTGTTCCCTACAACAGTTAGCAATATATCGTGAGTTCGCTTCTATCCTTTCTTCCTCGTCAGCCTCTGAATTACTATAAAACACCATGAACATCATATTGTATATAATACTTTGATACAGAATGTCTGAACTGCAGACAAGATTGTCACATTTGGATCACTTTTGATCAAATTCTTCTGCCTCTCACAACCGAGATAGATTACAAACTTAATCTTTCGTCTGATTTAATTCTATTACCTGATCCTTTCTTGCTTTATCCTACCTGCACTGTGTTTCACTTATTTGGGCCAAAATTATGGTCCAAGAATAACACGATTCGAAGGGTTTCTTCCATTCGCCTCACCAGCAGAATATAGCAGCGCTGAACTTTTTCCTCCTTCCAAAACATGATTAAACAGACACAGTAAATAAAAATAAACAACAGTAACAATATTATGAACCATCTAAGAAATCTCATCGGTGTTCATCCAGCCAGCTAGAAATAGTAGGTAAATCACACTCACACACTCTTCTTAACACAGTTCCCGATTCGTAGTCGTATATAGAAAAGATAAAGACATGGTAAAGCATCGATCAAACATTGATGACGATTGAACTGGCAGCTAAATATTGGTTTCAAACTTTGGCACAAGGCCAGCAATTTCAGGAGAGGGGAAAGTCGATTACATCGATCCCAGTATTCAACTGGTACTTGTTTTATCGACCTCAAATGGATGAAAGGTAAAGTCAACCTCGGTGGAATTTGAACTCAGAACACCAAGACGGATGAAATGCCGCTAAGCATTTTGTCCGGCCTGCTAACGATTCTGCAAGCTCACCGCTTTGTAACAGCTAAATATTAACAACAAAAATGGTGCTTTAATTAATACCGTACTCGACTCTTGCCGACTGTGAGCAACTGTTCAGCAATGAAAAGAATTCCGAATTTGAAATGGAAACGAAGTTTTTAAGTTAGATTATTGACAATGTTATAGATTTGTAGCTGACATGAAAGGTCAGGAAAGATTGTGAGCTTTAGCATGTGGAGAAAGTTCAAAGAAACCTTTTTTTTCCGTCTTAAATTATTCTGTGTGTGTGTTAGCTTGCGTTGAATGTATTCGAGAAAATAGTTTACGAATAAATCATTGTTCTCTATCTCTTCAATCATAACTGATAGACATAAATAGCTTCCATTTATTCCATTATTGAATCCTGGTTACACATTTGCAACAGGATCAACTTTTCAATTCAGAAAGCTGGTACGGGCCTAGCACGGAAATGTACACGGAAGCATTCACATGCAAACACCTACGTACACACTCACAGAAGCTTATACTGAAGTATAGTAGGGAAGATATATACATACATAGATTATATATGTGTGTGTGTGTATGTGTGCGTGCATGTATGTTCGCGTGTGTGCGTGTGCGTATGTATGTGCAAATGTGTTTATGCGGACATATGTATATAAATGTATATATATGTGTGCGTGTGTTTAGATAGATAAATAGATTCATAGATATTGATATATATAGGCATATATATATATATACATATATTATGGAGTAACCGCACCAATAATTTATGAATGAAGATAACTGCTAAGAATGCATTATCTACGCAAATCGGTCGCTCCACTCTGTAGTTGTTGGTTGTAATCAATGTCTCTATGGACAGTTAAAAGGGTATTATTTGGTTGCAAAGGAAATTCTAAGCAAAGGATTGTAACAACCAATTACTCCTTCTCAGCCACAACAGCTGTTTCAAGGAATGGAGTGCCATTTCACAGAATGCAAGAATTGTAGCTTAAGCCACCTGCATTCACACATGCAGTATCCATCACACCTTTGCCTCTGTCAATCGTGTCCACGCCATCACTAACTGCCTTCACTTACCATTCCACTGTATTACTTCTCCAGCACAAAAGAAATACGATACTTTTATGAGACCCATCACTTGTAACGTCTATCATGATCAATTCTGCACAAGCTGATCAGCAGCCCTCCTCTTCCGATCTTTTATTTGTTCCCGAGTACAACCCCCGAATACAAATCCCTGCATCCAACCTCCACTGGGCGGTTGGATCAAGATGACGAAGGACATACTTTCTTATTTCAGGATTACGATGGATTATGCTGCATATACGATCAATATTGCTTTTTGTCTGTTTGTTTGCTTTGGTTATTATTATGTAGTAATATAATTTAACACCTTAATATTGTCAGCAGATTCAATTTATGGTTTAAAATCCACAAAGAAACTGTTACAGGCCAATATAGATGTTAATTGAAGTTAATCAACTTGTCGCGCAGTCGAACCCACAGATCAATGTTTCCGATGGAAACTTGTCAACGGAAAACCATGCCTTCTTCTATGTATTTTGGTTTTGCTTATTATGTCGTAAAATTAATAAATTCAAACTTCTAATAGTCATCTGCTAATTTAAATGCAAGTTATTCAAATGAGAAGGAAGCAAGATTCCAAATCTAGAAATAACGGTTTAACACAACCTGCTTCTTTGTGTTAAAAAGCCGTAAATTAACGCTATCTCTCTCTTTTTCTCTCTCTCTTCTCCCTCTTCCTCTTTTCTTTCTTTCTCCCTCGCTCTCTCTCTCTCTCTCATATACATATGTTTTTATATTATGCTTGCATATATGCATATATATGTACGTATACATACATACATACATACATACGTACATATATATATATATATATATATATATATATATATATATATATATATATATATATATATATATACATACATATATATATATATATAAGAGGGATGACTACTAGGTGGACAACCCTTTTGCTAGAAGAAGACCACTAAGAAAAGATTATTCTCAAGAAAATTCAGCAAACGCCAGAACCTTAGCGAGCAAGACAAATGAAAAGACACAAAATGTAAAGATTAATCATAGACCGGTTTCATTGTTAACTACTTACGTAATTGTCTGCAACTCTTCAGTATGATCGTCTTCGTAATGTAATTTGCAAAACTATACAGAGACGTCCGCATGAGATTGAACATGTATATAGTTCTACCAATTACATTTGGGGTTATATTTGAAAAGTCTTCGTTTTTATATATATATATATCGATTGAGGCTGTTCATCATATTTTTAGTCTGCGGAGAAATGGCTAAAGTTTGCCCTGCTTACAATTATACCATATGTTACATATAGGTATGGATAGAAATAGACATATATATATATATGGGTATATACATATATACCTACATACATGCACACACTGACACTCACGCACACACACACATGCATATGTGTATATACATATATGTATTATTCCAGCATTGGTACGATCAACAAAAGAGTACTTCATCCATTGAGAGGTATATATCATCAAATGTGTGTGTGTATGTATATATAGTCAGGGATGTGATATTCATGATGTATATGTGCGTATGGGTATGAATAAGTGCATATATAACAAAATATGCTTTTATATGAATACACAGACGCAAGTATATGTACGTATGTATATGTATACATATATATTTGTATGAATGTGTGTATATATATATATATATATATATATATACATATAAATATAGTTGAATACATACCCATATGCAAATGCACATAAATGCACACACATACACATGCATTGTTATTTTCTATACTCTTATCTGATTTTCTGTATTTCTCTTTTCTCCGCCCTCCATCTTACCTTTCTCGCGCTCTCTTATCATAACGTTTACATTGAAAAATAATTGCCTGACGAAAGAAAATAAAATTGATAAAGAGTAAACAGCTGTAAAAGTCAATAAACTTACATTTTCTGCAAGTCAGATGACTTAATCAATAAAAGTGTAGAAATAATGTCGGAATCGACGTAAAATTAATTGAAACCCAACTCAACATGCTGGATAGATTGCCTGATATTTCATGTCTGTGTGATTGACCATTTCATCCAATTTAATAAGATCTACGTTCCCTTTAAATTTCCTAACTTATATAAACGTTGCACTTCATTATTCTTCTTATTATTTTGGTTTGGCTCAGGTTTGATCTTATTCCTGATAGGATTTATGTGGGTTGCCGGTTACTACCCATAACTTTAAGTATCCACAAGTTTTCGGCAGTCTTTCAAGGGCTTAGAACCCTCCTGATAATCCTTGCTGACACTTAGGGACAAACTTCCTGTAGGAGCTCTACCAGGCATTCTGTCTTCAATCTCCTTCAGCCATTTGTCTATATCTTAGCTTGCTGTTCCCAATTATTATAGGCGTGGCCTTTACTGTCTTATGCTCCATTTTCAACCTTTTTAAATTTCAAGGGATTGTATTTTTTTATTTTCTACTCCTTTCTTTACAATCCCGGTATCAAATCCCGATGATTCATTCGATTGCCTGTGCGTGGCAACAGTCATCGCACTGATTGAGGTCAGCACTCAGTGCGAGTTCGGCGTATTTTTACGCCAATCGCTTTAGTCCAAGTAGTGTTTATTTACCTAAACTGTATCCCAGTGCAGGACACTCATGCAATATTATTCCTGAATAAGTTCACTCGACAGCACAAGTCAGGTCAACTTCATATATTTACAATCACATGAATTCAAAAATTGACATTAGTGCAGTAGATTTCAAAACAAGGTACCACACCCAATGGCATATCACATTGTAAACAATGGTATCTAGTTTCCTCACGTTTCCCTTTTGCTTTACATACTGTTCATCTCTTTGAAGCATTTGTTTTCTTGGCGGTGGGTGGGAACAGTCGTGGAAAATGTCCACATCTTGTGAAGATCGGATGGCGTGTTCTTCCTGTGCGTCATCACTTCCCCGCAGGCATTAGTTCTCTACGCCTGCAGCTGCAAGAAGAGGTTTGGACTAGAAAACCAATTGTCCATATAAATATTGTAACCTTTCTCAAACAAGTTTTCATTCGGCGACAGCACGACATCAGTTGACACTAAGGTAGACGCTGGAAGATCCAATCTGTCCTGACCAGTGTAGATTTTGTAATTTCACGTGTACCCACAGGATTTGCTAGTTGACTGGCATACTTTATAAATCTTGACTGCAAAGCGAGCACGTTTGGTGGGGTTGGGTTGTTTGAATCGGAGCCTTCCCTTAAATTTCCCCGAACTCTCGTCCGTACAAATGTCCTATGTAGGGATATACACCGTTCTGACATTTTCAGCCTCTTTGTCAACGATTGGATGTATTTTGTGCAGCCTGTCATCCTGGTTCTCGTCTGAGTTGAAATGTAGATTTCGAAGAAGCGCCAAAATTCGATCACTTGGCATCGTTTCCGGAAAGAAGGGTGTCGTTGGATCTCGATTCCAATATGAAGCCAGGGTCGGTTTCTTCGCGATGCCCATCAATATCAAAAGGGCAAGCAAAACTTTGATTTTGTCCCCTGTAGTTGGAAACCAATCACCGCACGGGTCTGACAAGCTGTGGTTGGTTTTCAGCATAGTCATTCGTTTCGTCCGCTATATATATATTGGAACAGTTCATCCGTCAAAATCTTGTAGAGGATTTCCAATGGCAAACTTCCATGTTTAAGGTTTGCCTTTATGTCAGGTGCACCAGTAAAGCCATGCTGTCGTACGAAATTGTCTCTCGCTCGCCAGACGACATTCTGTTGCCCAGGGCCATTCAGTGCAGCCCGCCTGTACCTTTGATTCACTGGAATATCATCATGGCTGTCGGAATCATCTGTTTCTGAACTGGGAAAATACTCACTCTCTGAGTCATCGTCCGAACCGGAAGAAACAATTGGTGAAGAGGTGGAACTTGATGTAGGATGGCGCGACAACCGTAAATTCCTCGAAACAGGACGCGATGACGAAGTTGACAGAGCTGGAATGACAGGACCAGCCTATCGTGTTGTAAATATCTACATGAAACATCTAATTGGCCAATCAGTTGGCAGGTGGACCGGTACTAACTCAGGCGACAGGTTCTAAGTCAGCCCGAGTATTATTACGCCGACCGATTTAAAGCATGTATATTGCGTGCGTAAATTTACGTCAACTTTTTTAAAATGGTTAACTGCCTTTCGTAGTTTTTCTGTGCTGCTTTGTAAATACTCTACTAGACTTTTGCTTTCTACCTGTACACATTCTTCTACTGCTATTAAGCCTCTTCCACCTTGCTCTCTCCTCAAGTACAGCCGGTTAATATCAGCTTTCAGATGGTGGGCTCCATACATCGTCAATAACTTCCTAGTTCTGTCAAGTTCCTTTATATCGTTTCTGATCCAGTCTATAACTCCAACTCTGTATCTCAGTACAAAGATCAGTGGGGACAGGCAGTGCCCTTGGAAGATGCTTCCCCTAATTTCTATTGTCCCTAAACTTCTTCCGTATGCTGTCAGGTCCGTCCTCCAATTTGCCAGACTTCGATACAATACCAAATAGGTTTATACACTCCATAATCCAAGAATGTGGGATCATACGTACGCCTTACGATAATCGATCCATGACATGGCTAAGTTAGTTTTCCTCTTCTTGCAGTCTCTAACTACATTTTTGTGCACCAGGTGTTGATCCTTGGTGTTCGGGGAAATCTTGGACAGTAGGGTTCCTCGATTATCCTTAGAGTTCCTCCTGTATCATGAGGGCTTCGTCTCTATCAGCCCCCACCCATCCTTTTTGTAAACTTTGTATATTATGTACATGTTACTTCCTGTCCAATTTATTTATAATGTGCATACTTATCTTTCTTTTTCCTATCATTTAATTATATGTAAGCCCTAACACTTGCTATTTGTCTTTGTAGTGTCCCCCTCATCCTTCGCCTTGCTGGCAAATAAGCGATATCATTAATATTATTATTATTATTATTATTATTATTATTATTATTATTATTATTATTATTATCGATGATGATGATGATGATGATGATGATGATGATGATGATGATGATGATGATGATATGGCTCAGTTTCTTTCTTATTCCTCGTAAAGTTTATGTGGGTAGCGGTTCACCACCTGTAACCTTAGGTATCCACAAGCTGTCAATAGTCTTTCAAGTACTTAAAACCTTCTTGATAATCTTTGTAATAGCATGGATCAATAGGCTACCGAACTACATACCATTGTTATTAACAGTTTTATAGTGAGAAAACTTGCTGAAGGCTGAACTGAATGTTTTTTGGAGTATTTAACAATATTATTTTATTTATAAATTGAGTCCCGCCAAGATCTAAATTATCTTTTGCTATCGTTTTCCCTGGGATCAATAAAATAATTATCAGTTAGGTGAAAGAGTCATTATAATCCCTTTACACTAATGATCGTAAAACGTGTGACTTTGTACTTAATGTCAACTTTCTGGAGCAACAACAGCAACAAAAGTTTGTCTCTCTCCGTATGTGAGTGTATGTATCTATGTATGTGTGTATGTAAGCATGCATGTACTTAAGCATATATCTATTCTGTTTCCATGTAAAGACGTACAATCGGGAATTCTTACACAGAGTATGTAGGATTATTTACAATATCAACGGAGATTGAAGCTACCCACGAACACACTTCAAGACCTCAGCTTGTAATAAGTAATCGATGCGGAAGATTGTCAAAGCCGTCGTCAACGTCCATCTTGATGCTTCCTGGCTTCGTCGGTTCTCATTCCCATCGCAGTTTTCTACTTTTACTTGAAACCTTTCTTAATTACATTGTTGTAGCTTCGTATAAATCATTCATTTTATACATTACTCACACTGTGTATATATATATGTATATTATTTTGTTTAAAAGAGTTCCAACACTGTCTGTTTTTTATGTTTTATTTATATTCCTGCAAAACCAATGTGGGATATAGAATATGGAATATACAATACATAATATAATATACAATATATAATATAAAATTAAAATGGACGGTACAATGAAATAAAGTATTGAATGTCTTATTGAATATATGGAATATGTCTTATTGAATAGATGAAATATTGAGTGTTCTATTCAATAAGACATATTCCATATATTCAATAAGACATTCAATACTTTATTTCATTGTACCATCCATTTTTATTTTATATTATATATTGTATATTATATTATGTATTGTATATTCCATATTCTATATCCCACATTGGTTTTGCAGGAATATAAATAAAACATAAAAAACAGACAGTGTTGGAACTCTTTTAAACAAAATAATATATTCCTCTATACACAATCGTACAAAACCCCTTTTTTTTGTATTTATTTTTACTCGCATATATATATATATATATATATATATATATATATATATATATATATATATGTATATATATATACGTCACCTTGCGTTTTGAAATTATCATTACAAACAACAACATCAACATCAGTAGCAGGTTCTGTAGTAGTAGTAGTAGTAGTAGTAGTAGTAGTAGTAGTAGTAATAGTAGTAGTAGTGGTGGTGGTTCTTGTTCTTATTGCTTCTACACTAATTCGATATCAAAAGTCCATCCTTTTTACTCAGATAAAAATCATTTGTTAACCACCTGCTTTCTGCGGATTTTCACTCCTTCACCCTCTCCCTCTTTCTCTGCTCCTCTTATCTCCATCACGTTTCTTCTTCTTCTTCTTCTTCTTCTTCTTCTTCTTCTTCTTCTTCTTCTTCTTCTTCTTCTTCTTCTTCTTCTTCTTCTTCTTCTTCTTCTTCTTCGCTTTTCGTTGCCGTGGTCGTCGTCGTCGTCATCATCATCATGATCATCATATTTTTATTCTCCTCCTCCTCCTCCTCCTCCTCCTTCTTTCTCACCTTTGTTACGCCCCCTTCTTTCTCACATCTTTTCTTCTCTATCATTCAAATAATGATTTTCTATTCCATTTTAGCAACACGTTTAATGCAAACAAAATTGCTCAGGTGCTGGAGAATGTTGGAGAATTTGTTGAAATAGAAACCAAAAACAACAACAATAACAATAGCAACAACAAAAATAACAGCCATTTTAGTTGTTTTGCCAAGAAAACTTGAATAAAAATATACAGGGAAACGAAGAATCGAGGAAAAGATAGTAAAAGACAAACACATGCTTACATGCAAATTACGAACACATTTACGTATATAGATGCATACTGAAAAACATGCATACATAAATATACATATATGTGTATGTATATATATATATATATATATATATATATATATATATACATACATATATGCACATATATACTTTTGTTATTTACACCACCTGTCCTCGTCTGTTGTTATTTTTTGTATAATCTCCTACATATGTACTGACATGTATACATACATAAAAGCATGATTGCATACATGCATACGAACATTCATACATACATACATAAATGTATTTACTTGCATGTATGCATCCATGCATGCATACACATACATAAATGCATGCTCGCATACATACATACATACATACATACGTGAATAATGAAACTGCTGTTATTACTCTAGCAGACAGATACCACGAATTTCTAATCTAGTTTGAAGGACAAACGTCTTACGATCGGGTATGTATGGGGAATATAATGACCGTAGCACTTATTTGATTAAATATCAGGAAAAATGAAGGTGGAAAGTAATTTAGAGGGTGGTGGGGATTTAATTCAGAACATCACGTGACATAACTCTATAAAACACTGCAGCTGCGCCCTCTGCCTCTTCTCTAACTTTGTTACCCGCCATAACATTGAAATTAAACTTGTAGCTTTCCGTGTTATTGCAATCAATAATAACAACAGCGGCAATGATTGTAAGAAAGAAAGAAAGAAAGAAAGAAAGAAAGAAGGAAAGAAAGAATGAAAGAAAGAAAGAAATCCTAAACCTGGACGAGATAAGCTCCTTTACTCGTCACCGCGTCTCATTTCTTCTCTGCCTAGAGTTCTGGACCAGAGAAATTTAACCGGTACTACATTCATCCAGCGACGTACGATATTGCTGGATACCAAAGTCCTGAGTGTCGAGTTGCGTTATTTGAATCCCGTTCGTGGTGTAATGTGTTTAATGCTTGTATACTGGTATATGAGACCAAGTTTGTCTTCATTGTTTGTCTTTATGGCTGTACAGTTGATGAATTTCTGTTTTAATGCGTGTCGGGGCAATGTGTTCTGACCGCTAGAGTGTGTGTATTTCATTGTGCTTGTGAGTGTTGTGTCTGTGATATACGGTTGTGGTGAAGGTGATGAAGATAATGATGTTGATAAAACTGGCGTAGATTCTGTTGAGGGTGATAATGATGTATCGAAGGCTCTTCTCCCACATGTTCGTACCTCCCACATTCTTTTGGAATATTTTTGCTTCGTTATTTCTTTATTTTCTAAACCATTTCTTACTGTTTGCTATTTAGGGACCTCACCATCACATAGACCGTACGTATCTGAGATGTGAGCTGGGGAGAAACATGTCTTTGAAGATCTGCAGAATTGCTCTCTTGATATAATCGATGCTGTTATCGGATTCTGTTGCAGTTGTCTTAGCTGTCCTTTGTGATGGGGTGGTCGTCGATGACAGTATAATGTTTGCTGGCCTAGTTGATGTACAAGCTGCTTTTAAGTCTTTTAGCTGGTGCTGCTGTTACTGTTGCTAGTGGTCGTGTTGCTGCAGTGATGAAGTTGTCCCCAAAAATAGTGGCATTCTATCCTTTCTTTGCTATGGACAGAAACCCTTATGATGTTTATATCACCACGAAACTAACACATCCGCCTTTAGCCTTTAACGGTTACACATATGCCTTTGTGCCGTCTGACAGATTAATCATGTCAGGGATGGCCTCCGCACTTCTCGATCTGTTTGGATCAACAGTTATACCCGATGTTTTTTTTTTTTCTACAGCCTCTGAACCAGAAGCATTTTCGTTTTGATTTCTATGTCGAAAGGGACCACCATCAATAACCAGCAATTGTTTACTTCCATGACCAATGGACACCTTTTACTCTTATTACTCAACCTGTACGTTATATTTTAATGTTGTTATGGAGTGCTTCCTGGCCCCATCTGTTGAAAATCTCACTTCTACCTACCGTGTTGTATTTTTCCCAAGCAACGTACATTTTGCTGACCAAGTTAGTTGGAGGCATTTTTCTATGTGCTGTTGTTATTTGCGTTATTTTTCGGCTGTTTATTCTTATCGTTTTACAAGTTACAGTTATCAGATTCGTTTCTTACCGGATGGATTGGGCTTTATTTAATTCAAAGTTTTATCCAGACCTCGTAGGGAGGTTTTTGACATATCCTTAATTCTTCACACGCAAATTTCATTACTTCTTGTCACACCAAGTTTATGAACAGGGTATCTGTGGAATTTTTAATTCTGATGTCTTGATTATTATCTGTGTTACTCTTGACAGTGGTGATAGCAATGGTGATGTTGGAGGGTGTAAGTCGGATCTTCAGGCGTGTTAAACTGACAAGTTGGTTTTTATTTCTGCCTTTCGTGCTTGTTGCTGTTATTGCTGTTTTCATCAACATTAGTAGTTGTGCTACTTTCACATCTCTTTTCTTTTCTGTTGTTTTCGTTTTGTTATTGTTGTTTTTATTAACATTGCTATCGTTTTTTTTTTTGTACATTCTGTTAATAGGTTGTCGTGGCAAATTGATAATTTAGTGGCCGTTGGACCAGCTGATTGCTACCTCCCTGGATTTGAGAAGCCATAATTTTTTTATGTAAATTCGCTATTAAAATCTGTAAAATCCGCCGCAGAGGGGAAAAACAATTTGCAAAGCCAAATAAGCAGAGAGTATGCTGGTTGACGTAATGACAAAATGGTAAAAGTAAAAAATGACTTCCTTTAAAAATAACGACATTCAATCACAACTTACGAGCTCCAAATTGTTGTCTTTCAATTACAAACACAATAAAAATAATAGTTTCAACTTTTGTTTCAAAGTCAGAAATGTTAGGGGATGGAGTGAATCGAAAAGAAGAAAAACAAAAAAATATATATAGTTGTATGCTGTCAACTTAATGTGACAGTCCCTTGAAGGGAATAATACTACTGTTGGTTAGACGTAGGAAGCTGCACCGCTTCCTGTCGGCCTTGACACATTTCCGATGTCCTTATGTTTACAAGGGGGAGACAAGCACCTCCACTCAGCTAAGCCTGCATCCAGATTTTTTTTATCAGTCTGGAGTAGTATGACCTGCTAGTCTCCCCCTTGTAAACATACGGACACAGGAAATGTGTCAAGGCCGACAGGAAGCGGTGCAGCTTCCTAGGTCTAACAAACAATAGTATTATTCCCTTCAGGGGACTGTCATATTAAGTTGACAGCATACAACTACTTCATCGTATCACTACTGCATAAATCTCTCTGAGAGATTTAGAAATGTATCATTTCTAAAAAAAATATATTATCCCCTAAAATTTTAAATAGGAAGAATTTGGAGCATTCGAAGTCAGAAATGTTAGGGGATGGAGTGAATCGAAAAGAAGAAAAACAAAAAATATATATATAGTTGTATGCTGTCAACTTAATGTGACAGTCCCTTGAAGGGAATAATACTACTGTTGGTTAGACGTAGGAAGCTGCACCGCTTCCTGGAGCATTCGAAGTCAGAAATGTTAGGGGTCGAGACTTTCATAACACTGGACAACAAAGATTTTGCTATTGGGGTAAAAGTAGGTGTTTTAGACTAAATCGAGGATGCTGATTCCGTATCCGGACTCAGAATTGTTCCAGTACGTCAAGATTTTGAGTTATGCGCATGCACAACGTAACTATACTTTCGGCTAGATATAGGCCGTATTATAAAACTTGCTAAAACGAAAGCAGTCTTAATTCAAAATTAAAGAAATAACAGCAATGAAACAAACGATGAGAAAGTTCATTATTTAGTTTAGCAATAGATGGTGCTGACGTATTGTGTGCAATGCCAAATGCATCAGTCTGTTCTTGGTCACTCTCAGTGTCGTTTGCGCTGCCGTCACGTGTGGTGTGTGTGTCTCTCGCTCTGCGTGGTTACTATTTCAACTGTTTTCATTGTGTTAGATCATAAATAGGAGAAGCTGTGTGAATCACCCAGATGACTTTTGTTATATCTGTGGAAAATTTGCTTCTCATGACCAGCGGAGGAACAATGCCACCAAATTAAAAATTGCCTATAAACCTTATTTGGGTGTAAAGTTGGGGACCAAGACAAGAGGTGGGCACCTCATATATGCTGCACGGTGTGTTACTCGGGGATTACATAGTGGCTGAATGGAAAACGGAAGGGAATACCTTTTGATGTACCAATGGTACGGTGTGAACCAACCAATAATGTCTTTGATTGTTACTTTTGCGCGACTAATATTAATTGGTTTCTCAAAGAAGCCCAAGGCAAAAATTGTGTATGTAGATTGTAAGTCGGCTCTAAGACCAGTCCCACATGGCTTCGAGAACACTGTCACAGTTCCCCTCTCACATGTTTCACTTGAAAATCTTGACACGTCGCACGATGAACTCCCTGACTCTCCTATCGACGAAGAGTACTTTGGTGAGTCTAAAAAAAATGAACCAAGTTAGTTTAATCAAGAAGATTTGAATGATTTAGTGAGAGGCCTAGCATTGTCAAAGGAGAGGGTAGAAGTTTTGGGATCCAAACTACAACAACGGAAGCTCCAACAACAAGATACGAAAACTTCCATTTTCTGTTCTCGCCATAAAGGCTTACCTGTCTTTATTAAGCAAAAAAATAATGCTCTTTTTCAGTACTGACGGTAATGCACTCATGCAAAAACTAGAACACGTAGCTAACGAATGAAGATGGTTTATAGACTCGAGTAAGGTTAGCTTCAGAGCTGTGTTGTCTCAAAATGGTAGTGAAAAACCTTCCATTCCTGTAGGTCATGTTGCCGGTATGGAACAAACTTATAAATCGATGGGACTCTTTCTGAAAGGAGTTAATTGCTCAGTTTACAAGTGGAATATTTGTGGTGATTTAAAGGTGATTTCTCTGCAATAATAATAATAATAATAATAATAATAATAATAATAATAATAATAATAATAATAGAATAGACAGGCTATAAGTACTTGGGGATTCGGGAAATGGTTAAATTGATGGAGAAAGAAATGACAGAAAAATTTAAGGTGGAGTACTTGTGCAGACTGAGACTGATCCCTAAATCGAAATTAAACGGACGGAATAAGATTGAAGCTATCAACACCTGGGCGGTTTCTCTCCTTAGATACGGAGTAGGGGTAATCGCATGGACAGTAAATGGACTAAACAGCTTAGACAGAAAGAAAAGGAATTTTCTTACTAGATATGGGATACTCCACCTAAAAAATTACAGACAGACAGTCTATATCAAGAAAAAGAGCGGGAAGAGAAATGATTGGATGCGAACACACATTAAAGAAGAAAGCAACATAGCATGGTATGTAAAAAATGCCACAGAATCGTTATTATTAGAAGTAAGAAGGTCAGGCTTGTGTAAGATGAAAAATTGCAAAGACAAAGCACTGTACAAGAAATTGAAAACGAATGAAACTGAAAATAGGTGGGTAAAGAAAAGAATGCATGGATAATTTCATAAGGACGTTGAAGATAAGACAGACAGAGAAAGAAGATGGCTGTGGATGACTAAAAGTGATTTAAAACTGGAAACGGAGGCTCTGATCTGTGCTGCTCAAGAGCTCTAAGAACGAATTACATCAAATACAGAATAGACAACACATCAGAAACTGATGAGTACAGAATTTATGGACAAAATGTTGAAACCGTATGATATATTACCATTCAATCTACGCCACTAGCCCAGAAAGAATATGAGATGTCATGACAATATAGCAAGGATTGTCCATTAGACACTTTGCAACATGTATGGACTTGAGAGAGCAAAAAAGTGGTACGAACATAAACTCGAAGTTATCATCGAAAATGATAATGCAAAGATCCTATGGGGATTTTATGATTCAGTGCGACTATGAGATAGAGAATAGGAAGCCAGACATAGTGTTAATTGAGAAAGAAAGTAAACTATACTGGATCATAGATATAGCATGCCCAGCTGACAACAAGATATGCGGTAAGGAAGAAAGAAAAGTCGATAGATATGACAGGTTAGCTTGGGAGAGAAAGCAGTTGTAGTCGATGAAAAAGATGGTAGTAGCACCAATAATTGTCGGGTCCCTGGGAACAATGAGTAAAAATCTTGAGAAGTACATGGAACAAATATGAGCTCCATTAAGCATGGAGCACTTGGAGAAAACAACACTGCTTGGAACCGCTCGAATACTCCTGATGGTGCTCGACAAATAATTGGTGTTGCCTTAGTTCACTGTTAGTGAACAGCTGGCACCGTAGTACATCGCCAAAGTTAGAACCTTCTCCGGAATAGACCAGCCAACTGCGCATCTGCAATAGCTAGAGATTCCCCCAGAACTTCGTGGCTGTTGCTCTCCACTAATCCCCTATAGTACTCCATGGTGGAGCTTCCACCTACTGCATTGCCTGACTGACTGAAAGCTGGGAGCGCTTGGAGACACTCTAAGTGCCAACCGCCCTGTCTTGATATATGAGAGCAGCGGGAAAGCGCGTTTAACAAACTGTGACCACACCTGTTCGCTGGAGATGATGCAACCTCAGCGCTTGCCTGCGCATCATTAACCATGGCATCCCAACAAATGCTGACAACAAATGGACCTTCTGACAAAGCGGAAAGTAGAAGAGCAAGCACTCCAGCTTAATTAACCAGGATGCAGGGTAAGGAACAACGGTCAGGTGGTAATAGATGACAGATGCGATGTACGCATTTGCCATCTCCACCCGACCCTTCAGGGACAGCTTTCTCTCACCCTATTTCTGGGTGAGATTGGCCACTCTGCTTGTAACCTCTTCCCAGTTCTTGTACACTTAGCGATCTAGAACCCACCAGACGCCAAACAGTTTAACATTCCGTCCAGCGTCCAACGACACTATCATTCGGTATGGGCCTGCCTCTCCAAGTGCCGAGCTGCAGGTCCATTGACTTCTGGTTAATGATTACTCCTCTCACCGCTACATATTCCTTTACTGGAGTGCCAACCGCCCCGATATCCGAGACGTCTGACACTTCATATGCCGACACGAAAACTCCGCATCCTAGTTCACGTAGGATGCCTTTCGAAACATCCAGCAGTAATGACTCGAGAGCCAGCGCATACAGAGCGGGCGTGAGTGGGCATCCTTGACGAACCGAACGCGCGATGCTAAACGATTCCAAAAGGTGGCCATTAACTTTGAGCACCTAACAGATGTCGTTTTACATTGCAATGATCCTGCCTCTGAAAACGGGAGCGAAACCATGGAAGTGCAAAAGATTGTCTTAACTGGTACCTCACGCGTACTGAGCATCGTAGCTGTGAATTTTCTTTCCCTTTTCCCCTTTATTTTCTTTGCTTACCTTTTTTCTTCATTTTTCGTTTTTCTCTGTCTTTCTTACCCCTTTTCTCTATAACACAACTTTATAAATGAACAATCTGGTGTGTTTATTTTAAAGGCCTACCAATGTATACATTGAGTTTCTCTGCCCTAGATGTCAGGAAGGCACTCGGCAAGAAATGGAAATAGAATTGAAAGAGGATGATAGTGATGATGATGATGATGACGACGATGATAATAATAATAATAATAATAATAATAATAATAATAATAATAATAATAAATTACATTAAATACAGAAAAGAGCACTATCAACCTTGTTGATATTATATTCATACAACACACATCATTATTTGTTTTATTACCAACATTAATCATATTATTTATATTTATATTTTATTGTTTCCATTCTTGTTATTGATATCATTTGTAATAATATTACTGCCGTTATCCTCCTCCTCCTCCTCCTCCTCATTATTATTATTATTATTATTATTATTATTATTATTATTATTAGTAGTAGTAGTAGTAGTAGTAGTATTAGTATTGTTATTGTTTGTGTTGACTCATGTTTTATGTCTCCCTATTCTTTTTATCTAGAAATTGCTTTTTATTGGAACACTTTTACTGTTTATGAGAAATTCGCTATAGAATTTCATCTTGTGAGATTTGCATCATTCAGAGCCGCGTAACCTGTCGACATTTTCAATTTAGCTGTCTACTTCCAAAATATTTATCTAACTATTCACTTATCTATCTCAGTATCTCTCTCTATCACTTTTTGCCCTCACCCTCTCACACTCTCCCTTCATATACACATGCATACATGTATGTATACATGTGTGTGAGTGTGTGTGTGTGTCTGTGTTTATCTTTACACTGCTCATCAACAAACAGTTTTTTTCTCAGAACCCGCCATTACTGGATGACAAACACATACAAACGCGCGTGCACGCGCAGTTATATTTACACACACACAAATATACATACACACACACACTCACACTAACTTCTATGTATGTGTTTGCGAGTGTCCGTGTGTGCGTGTGTCTGTTTGTGTGTGTATGTGTGTGTGTGTGCGTGTGTGCGTGTTCCTGTGCGTGTGTGTTCCTGGTCTATTTATGTGTCTTCTATATATAAATGTTATTACTTATATATTTATTTGTATTGATACTCTTCGATGTCTAGAATTGGAAATTTGTTCTTGTGATTCGAAAAGTATTTATTTTATCAATGCTGAAAATAAATGCTTTAAAATAATGCATACATACATACACACATACATTCAGCGACCAGCTTCAACTCTCTCAAGAGCTTAAGTATAACTCACAAAAAAAGCCATACATATGTACGTACATACATGGATAATTCATACGCACATATATAGATACATGAATATATGCATACGAGTCACATACGTGCACATACATATAACCGTGTACATATATACATACATACATACACACATGAATATACATATACATACATGTATATACATATACATACATACATACATATATATATATACACACATACATATATATACATACATATATATATATATATATATATATATATATATATATATATATATATATATATATATATATATATATATATATATATATATATATATATATATATATATGCATAAACTGTTGTGTCTCAGTATTCATGTGTAATAAGAATTACTTACCACTCAGCAATGTAAATATCACGTATTTTATCAAGTATTGATAACTTTATTAACTGGGTTTTTATTATATCTAAGAAACTCACGAACATATACACATACACACCGGTTTACAAAGTCACGCAGACACGCATATATAAATACACACACACACATAAATACAATTTAAAAGATGTCCCTAGGCAAAGGGGAGGTCACTCTGATATAAACCAGATATGCAGGGAATTGCGCTGAACATGTGGGGATATTTAGCTTGCAACTGAGGTGATGATGATCCCACATTCCTAAACCCTGGATATCTTGCCTTGGCTTTTCTTTGGATCATCCAGTAGCGTGGAGAGCGTTTATGAGACGCAGTGTGCAATCGCCGGCGAGGTAACTGTCTGACGTCTAGTCGAGTATGGGGGAACCGTAGCAAGCATAAAAGCTAGTGCAATAAACTTATGTGTGAGCTCTGCTTGGAATTTTGCTTGGGCGGGCAATGGTCAGATATGCTCTTCCTCACTCTGGGCGCAGGTGTGGTCGTGTGGTAAGAAGTTTGCCTCTCAACCACATGGTTTCAGTTTGTCTCACTTCGTGGCACCTTGAGCAAGTGTCCTCTAACATAGCCTTGGGCTGACCAAAGCCCTGTGCGTGGATTTGGTAGACAGAAAAATCAAAGAATCCTGTCGTATATATATATATATATATATATATATATATATATATATATTAGGTCATCCCATAAGTTCTGTCCGATTTTACCTTTTTAAAATTGAATGAAATTTAATAGTATTTTAGAATGTCTAATGGAATTTAAAATTATTTGCATGCACTTGCGTTTATTTAAACTAATTAAATATCATTTTACAGAATAATACAAATAAAATTTCTTTCATTAAAACTCTTTCTAACATGGAAGTATCCAAAGAGCATTTAAGGCACATAATGCTTTGTGAGTACAAAAAAAAAGGAAACTTTGCAGCCGAAGCGACTCAAAACATACACTCAGTTTATGGGAAAGAATGCTTGAATGAAAGAACTTGCAGAAGATGGTTTGCAAAAGTTAGAAGTGGAGATTTCAGCCTTGAAGATAAACAGTTGAGTTTGATGATAAACTCCTTGATGCATTATCAGTTGAAGAATTTGCAATAAAGTTTGGTTCAAACCATACAACTGTTCATCGTCATCTTCAACAACTTGGAAAGGTTCCTAAACTTGGAAAAAAGGTGCCTCGTGAATTGTCCGAAAGCAACCGCAAATCCCGAGTTGACATCTTCTCTTCTCTCCATTCGCGCGAACTCATTTCACCCTTTTTGGATAGACTTGTGACTGGTGACGGAAAATGGATTTTCTATCGAAATGTTAAACGTCTTAAACAGTGGCTTGGTAAAAGGGAAAAAGCTCAACTACAACCGGAGAAGGGAACTTCATGGGAAAAAGGTTCTTCACTCTACTGTCAGCAATTAGAGCGTTTGAACCAACCTTTGAAGAAAAAAGACCTGCTTTAGTGAATCAAAAAGGTGTGATGTTTCATCAGGACAATGCGCGGCCCCACACTACTAAGATCACATCACAGAAGATCGAAGAGCTTGGTTGGGAAAAAATTCCTCATCCACCTTATTCTCCCGACCTAGCTCCTTCAGATTACCATTTGTTTCGTAGTTTACAGAATCATTTGGGGGACATAACTTTCGCAAGCCAGGAGGAAGTCGAAACTGACATTTCAGAGTTCTTCGCTTTGAACCCAAAAGAGTTTTACATTGATGGGATTAAAAAGCTTGTAAATAGGTGGAAGAAAGTCATAAATAATCAGGGAAAGTACATTGATGATTAAATTTCAATTAAATATAACATTAGATCATTTGTTTTCTTTATTCAAAATTCGGACAGAACTTATGGGATGACCTGATATATATAAAGGTGAGTTCAATTAGAAGTTATAAAAACCATCTAAGGTATATTTATTTCCAATGAATTACTGGTGTATTAAGTTGGTATAATAATTAACAGGGATAATTATTATTGTAATAATTAAGCCTGCTTATGCCCAAAATAGCGCGAACAGAAACAGCTGTTAGATGAGATGTCTTTTTTGTAATCAATAAATAATAATTCATGTTTATCAATTATCAATCTTATCTCCATTTTCTCATTTTTCCTTATATACAGTGTGTTTCTTGTTCAAATGACTTAAAATTTTAACAACATGTGTAGAAACAGGACAAAAGTTTATGCTTAAGGTTTGACATGTTTATCTTTTCAGGTAATAGAAATGGCATACACTGGAAGAGTAAGGGCGTTTTGTGTGTTAGATTATGCTCGAACACAGTCGAACAAGACTGTGCAGCGTGCATTTGTGAGAGATTTCTGTAAAAAGTCACTAATGGCAATGCTGGTTTGGACATGGCACAAAAACTTCAAAGAGGAAGGCTGCCTGTGCAGGGGAAAAGGATCTGGACGACCATTAACATCGGAAGAGACGGTCGAGCGGGTTCACCAAAAGCTCTTGCGAAGCTCCAAGAAGTCCATAAGAAGAACAAGTCTGGAAACCCAGATACCTCCAATGACAGTTTGGCGCGTCCTGAGGAAACGCTTGCTAATGAAACCCTACAAACTGCAGCACGTTCAGGCCATAACGGAAGATAAAAAGCGAAAGCGCAAACAATTCTGTGTTGATATGCAAGAGAAACTTGAAGAAGCCGAATTCAAGGAACGTCATGTTGTCAGTGATGAGGCCACATTTCATACGAATGGCAAAGTCGATAAGTATAATGTTCGCATTTGGGGCGAAGAAAATCCCCATGCCACAGTTGAGCATGAGAGGGACTCACCAAGAGTGAATGTGTTCTGCGCTATCTCCAAGAAGCACCTTCATGGACCGTTTTTCTTTGAGGGACATGTGACCGGCGATGTTTATCTGCAAATGCTTCAGAACTGGCAAATGGATGAACTCATTGCAAATGAATATGAAGACTTCATTTTTCAACAGAACGGGGCTCAACCTCACTGGAAGCTCGCTGAGCGGGTTTATCTCAATGACAATCTGCGAGCGAGATGGATCAGGCTCGATGGTGATGAAGACAATGTGCCGTTGAAATACCCGTTAGGTTCACCTGACCCGACACCTTGCGATTTTTTTCTCTGGTGCTATATGGAGGGCCTGGTTTTATGTGCCCACTCTTCCTGCAAACCTAGAGGAACTCGAGCAGAGAATCACTCCGCACTGGAGGTTGTTACCCAAGACATGCTGTAGCGTGTTTGGGAGGAGCTGGACTACCGACTTGACGTATGTCGTGTCGCAGGCGGTGCGCATATTGAACGTTTGTGAAATCGTTCATGGAATCCACATACCTTCGAATTTCTAATTCAAATTTAAAGGAATAAATATGTGCTCAACATTAAACTTGTTTAGTTTCATTTGCTTTGACTATGAAGTTTCTGTGACGTTTACATCTCAAATGATATCAAATTTTTTGAAACACCCTCTCTCTCTATATATATGTGTGTGTGTGTGTGTGTGTGTGTGTGTGTGTATGTGTGTGTGTGTGTGTAAGTAAGCAGGGTTAGCGGTTGGAATAACCGTCTAAGGGATAAGAATATCCGTTCTTACTACCGATATCATTTACCTATACTATTCCTGGGCATGGGTATGTAAGCATACTATGCTCATAGGACACAGGTAAAAAGCTGAAGAAACAAAAGTTTATCAGGAATCAAATTTAGATTAAGCAGAAAATGGAGAAAACTTTTGATCAACAAACAAATTGACCGACTTCGGTGAATTATTTTTTAATACCAAAACATAATATAACATTACATAACATTTCTTACGGACGTTTCGGTGCTTACAAAAATTTCCGAAAATAATATTCATCATCTTTATAGCACATTCGATCTAGTACATGGAGCTTCATTAGAATGAATACAAATACATAAAATAAAATAAATGAAGAGAAGAGAGAAGAGGGAGGAATAGGGCCTCGAGATGAGGCAAGAAGGCTCAATATATTACAATCATACCATTTTTCAGTGTGAAGCTTGAAGTCGATAGGCAAAAGAGTGAAGTAGCAAATGAGCTTGAGAAATAATTTATTGTATATCATTAGAGTTAGTAGTGATTGACAAGAAATGGATATCATCAAAGTTTCAGTCATACTGAGTTAAGAGGGAAAGAAACAAGGGAGATATGAAAACATTAAAAAAAAACAGAAGGGGGAATTTGGTTTACAGTTTCTCTGATCTTCTTTCCGTCGTGTGTAGGCACTTCCGTTTGTAGCAGCGTGTTTTGGAATCCGGTGTATTTATATTTTTTTCCGCACCTGATTTAAGATTCGTTAAAGTACTGGTGATGTCTTGTTTTTTCCGGTGTTTGTCATTCTGCTTGGGTGGCTTCTCTGTGAGGAACGATCATCAGTCGTCATGCCTGGTTGATTCTCTTAAAGAGTGATTTTGCTGAATTTGCTGAAGTTCGGTTTTGATTGGTCTAGAGTTAAATGACGTCAGCAAGTGGTGTTTGTAAAATTTCATTGGTCTAGAGATAAGTGATGTCGGCAATTTGGAGTGTTTGTGTGGCAATTTGGAGTGTTTGTGTGGCAATTTGGAGTGGCGGTTTCGAAACCCGAGTGGAAAACTGTTACTAAAGTTTTTTAAATTGTTTGTTGTTCCTCATTGTTTTTTGTGGAGAAATGTTTTTTTTTTCCTTTTTCTCTTCAGTATTTTTTCCTTCTTTCTAAAGGATATTCAGCTGTGATTTAAATTTTTTAATGAGTATTCTTTCCTTATTTAAACGGAATTGGGTTGAAGTGTTTCCGGTGCATTGATAGAGAGGGAAGATTTGGTATTTCCGGTTTATGTGTACGGGGCATTGGTCTAGGTGTTTGTTTACATTGCTTTATTTGTCAATAGAACTTTATTTTCTTATGGATATTTGAATGTATGTGTGTGTGTGTGTGTGTGTGTGTGTGTGTGTTTATTTCTGGGATGTATCTGTAGTGACTTTATCTGCTTTTTTAAAAATTTATTCTTTTAACATCAACATTTTCAATTATTTTTGATAACCTTTTGTATTATTTCCACTTTTGATTTATTTTATATTTTTGTTAAATCAAATTAATTGCATCATTTAAATAATTATTTCATAGGGAAGTATGATTTCATGTAAAAAAAAAAAACCTAGTTTGAATACTTGGTAGCTATTTTAAATCCTGGATTGATGATGAAGACAATGTCGGTGAAGAGGAAAACAGTGTCATATTGATGAGGATGGTGGTGGTGGTGGTGGTGGTCATCTAGTTGTCATCGTCGTCGTAATGACAATTCATTCGACAGACTACGTCGATGACGAAGATATAAAACTAAAAAGCCTCCAGTCAAGAACATAGAATGTAATCTCGTTGGCTAGCGCTCGCTCTCTCACTTATCCTATATTTAATCTAGACAAGTTAATAATTACAGCAACTAGCTCGCTGGCTATGTTGATCGCCATGTTTCGTGGAGTGAGCAACCATTTTGAAATGGCGTAGAGAAGCTCGATCATCTTGCCTGAAGCGCTAATCTCAGGATTTCTAGTCAACCACAGCCTGCATTAATGCATGTATTAGATTTTCCAGTCCCAGTTGAATAGAACAACGGGAAAACAATAACTGGCAATAAACAAACACAAAATTGGTTAATTCAGTTGATAACAAAGGAAACTGCAATGAAAGCGATGACAACAATAATACTAACTTTATCAATGTTGTTTTACAAATATCGGAGTTGTTGGCGGGGGGGGGGTATACACAACAGAAAATATATGTGTGTATATGCGCGTGTGTATGCGCGTGTGTATGCATGTGTGGGTGTGTGATGTGTGTGTTTCTAGGTGGGTGCTATGTGTACGAGTGTATGTTTGTATTCATTTGTGTATATGAGTAAACTTAGGGGCACGCATATACATTTGTATGTTGTGTACGTGCATTCGTGTGTGCACGGGTATCTATATCTGTGTACGTGTGTGAGCGTATTTCAACGTGTACGTGTGTGAGTGTGTGTGTGTGTGCATGTGTATATATATATGTGTGTGCGTAGATACACAAACGGGAAACGTAATTACAATACGTGGTTCATTTCTTTATTTCTTGCTGAATGATGACTGATTCCGTTGCTCGTTCGAGTTTCTCGCTTTATGCGTTCGTTTTTCAAGGAACAAACTAAAGAGTAAACGCGGAGCTCGAAGTTCCATAAGCTTTTAGCTTGATGAACGATCTGGAACAAGAACCTGCAGACCACCAATGTCAACCAATATATATATATACATACACACACACACACACACACACACACACACACACACACACACACACACACACACACACACACACACACACACATATATATATATATCAATTCTGCATCAGTATTAAACGAAACTCCACGCATAGCATTTGAAAGAGATCGAAAGAAGTGGAAATCCGTTGGTGCTCAATCAGGTGAGCACGGTGGGTGTGGCAGCACTTCCCAGCCATGCGTTTGAATGGATTCTTTGGTCATATTGGCGATATGAGGGCTGCCGTTGTCGTGCAACAGAAGAACTCCATGCTGCCAACTAGGTCTTTTCTCTTGAATTGCCGTGTTAAGCTGTTCCATCTGTTGAACATAGAGTTCCGCGTTGACCGTTTTGTTCCGTTCAGGCAATTCGTAATGGATAATCCCTTCCCAGTCCCACCATACGCACAACATCGTTTTACACGGATGAAGATCTTGTTTTACGCGCGGTGTCGCTTGTTTACCGGGGCTAAGCCATTCCTTACGCTGCTTCATATTGATGTACAGGCACCATTTTTCGTCGCTTGTAACGATTCGGTAAAGAAATCGTTGCTTGAATCCATAAGTTGAGCGGTGACGAGCAAGCAAACCAGCAGAGATTGTGGCTCGTTGATTTTTGTTGTCGTCACTTAAAGCATGCGGAACTCATGCTCCATACTTCTGAACCTTTCCCATCGAGTGAAGATGGTTCTCTATAGCAGTGTGGGAGCATTCCATTTTCCCTGCCAGTTCCCTTGTCGTTTGACAAGAATTTTGATGCAAAAGTTGGTTTAATCGCTCTTCATCGAACTCAAATGGACGGCCAGAACGAGGTGCGTCTTTAAGGTCAAAATTTCCATTTTTGAACTTGGCATGCCAATCACGAGCAATTCTTTCAGCTATGGTACCTTCTCCATACACAGTACAAATGTCGCGAGCAGCTTTTGTGCGATATGGTCAAATACCACCACAGTGAATATAATGACGAAATAAACATATAAATTTATATAAATAAGGATAAGATCGTTATTATATATATATATATATATATATATATATATATATATATATATATATATATACTTTATTTAAAAGCAGCAGAAATATAACAAAAAAAAACCGTTACTCTGAGTTTCACGTTCCCGTTAACAAAACTGTCCGATGAACGGGAACGTGAAACTCAGAGTAACGGTTTTTTTGTTATATTTCTGCTGCTTTTAAATAAAGCACATTACTCTACCTCTGGTATTTGAGTACTCTTTTTTCCACCTTGTTGCACATTTCATGTGCTTACTCCGGTATATATATATATATATATATATATATATATATATGTGTGTGTGTGTGTGTGTGTGTGTGTGTGTGTGTGTGTGTGTGTATGTGTGTGTGTTGTGTATGTGTGTGTGTGTGTGTGTGTGTGTGTGTGTGTGTGTGTGTGTGTGTGTGTATGTATGTAAATTTATATAAATAACGATAAGATCGTTATTAAAAATACCGATCTTATCAAGTGGCTAGCATGGGAATAAAAATCTCAAAAGGTAATAATTATTATTAAAATTATAATTAAGGCTATCTAAGAGATACCACTATGCTTGAAATAGCAGCCAAAACTTGACTCTAAAACCACAGTAAATGTGCATACAGCACCAGGAGAGAATTATCCAGTACTTTTTTTGCTAGTTTATTTTGTCTCTTTGTCTTCTCTCCTCGTGCTGTATGAACATTTAATGTGGTTTTAGAGTCAAGTTTTGGCTGCTATTTCAAGCATGATGGTATCTCTTAGATACCCTTAATTATAATTTTAATAATAATTATTACCTTTTGAGGTTTTTATTCCCATGCTGGTCACCTAATAGGATCGGCATTTTTAATAATGATCTTATCCTTACTTATGTAAATTTATATACATATATGTACGGATATAACAACAGTTAAATATCCATTAAGGATATTTCGCCCGAAGAAATGGATGATGCTTGAACATGATCTACCTGATGTCCATCGATATTTCGGACTGCACTGTAATCATCCTAGGAATACAGACTATGATTTTTAAGAAAAATGTAACTTAATGCGTAGCGATGCATTACAATATTTATAAATTCCATCCAAGGATTATTATTATTATTATTGTTATTACTATGTTTATCCTACATTATATCGGCACAGCTCGGTGCGACCCTCAAAAACTGGTATCGCCAGTTTGTATCATTAGGCTGTAGCTTGTGTAATGGAATTGGAGCTTTTATGTGCATATTCAACACGTTTCCCATAAACGAACTTAAAGAATGTGTGTGCGCGCGCGTGCGTGTGTAATTATAGTCGATGAGAGACCTTCATAGTGAAGTAAAATTGTCTTTTTTTAAATTTCAACTGGACATCGAAAGAAACATTAATATTACGATTCGTAATGTTTAAACAACTGCGCTAATAACTTCCTTATCGCTGGACTCATCCATGCTTTGAGTGATATTATTTGTCCTAAGTTTCTCGCAATACTCTTCACCTGACAAGACAGGAGGTAGTTTATTTATCGACAACCTGACCATGCAGCCAGTTGTAGCGTACTGCATGTTGCTAGTAGCATTCATGACCGACCTAATTATTGCTAGAAATAGCAGCTGAGTAATCTCTTTACTCATACTATAATGGTTTTAATGAATGAATACATTTAAAAATTAGTCTTATACCTACTTTCCTACAATATAAACAGGTTGGCTAGTCACTGATGAAACGCCGTAGATTATAGTTCTGCTGAACAACAGAAATGCTTGAAATGCAAACAGGTATCGAACAGATAAATACCCCTGAAATGGAAAGCGAAGAACATGTAACAATGGGGCTACATTACTCTAGAATTAAATTAACTGAACAGCACCTGTGCAGAACTCAAGTGAAATTACCAGATTCCACATATAAACTATAACTCTACATTATTATCTCAAGTAATTTACACACTTGCTTAAAGAAGGAGATAACATACCCAGCACCAACATTCAGAAAGTGCATGTTTAATTTACAAATTAAAAGCAGAAGCTATTACTGGACCTGTCTGTGAAATATCCACATTATTTAGTTTGTAGAAATTGTATGCTAGAGAACAAATATTTGTAGAGATGTGAGAGCCAGATAGAAACCCAATGCAAAAGCAGCTTACAGTGAAGATCAGTGAGAATCGCCATACTTTTGGGTAAGTTCTTCTCTATGCAAATCATAAGCGCAAAGTGTTTGCATAAACTGCACAAAATGGACCCATCGAGACGATTTAGCCATAAAAGTTGTTCTATAGATTTATATCTTGTCAACTAAATGGATAATAATGCAGTGATGTGATCTATTATAAAGCCAATCAGACATTCGTCTGTGTACACACCGCTGATTAAATGGAAAGAAAGGATCGTTTGTATAAAGAGCGCAACGTTTCTTATCAGTCGTCCCAACATGGTTTTGTGTTGTTTGAATAAGGTGTCAGTGAATAAACGTTATTGTGTGAATCACCACGATAGATTTGCTATGTCTACGGGAAACAATAACCACTACAATAACATCAAAACCTAGATATAGCAATGGAAAGGAAATGTGATGTCCTTAAAGAAAGAGAGCAAAAATGAGTTAATCCATGTCGTACCATGTTAGCAACTTGTCAGAAAGACCATCAATTGCTATAGACTTAATCATCATGACAGTGATTGCTACATCGACATCAACAGAATAGCAGCATGTTTACCAAAGAAAAATATGCAAAGTCGAGTACATCGACGGTGAACCAGCCTGTAAACCTGTAAATGATAAAACAGACCTACTATTCATCCATCAACTACTTTGTATGGAGTGATCTTTCAAGAATCTAACAGGGATTTTTATCGACCAACTGGTCGATAAAAATCCCTGTTAGATTATTTATAGATAATTATTTATAGATCTAGAAGAGTGAAAGGTAATCCCCGACTTCGACGAGATTTGAAGTCAGGACGCAAT